>NW_024063529.1:990000-1249403 GCF_006381635.1 Hibiscus syriacus
TTCTCTATGGATTGGGTGGTTAATTTTTTTAAAGAAATTACGTACGTTTATGTGGGTGGGGAAATGTGATTGTTGTGGCTGTTGAGGTTGTGATTTATGTTTGGCTAAGGCTGAGATTAGTTGATTGCTGTTCGAATTTGAATTTTTATTGCATTATTTTAAGGAGATTTTTATCATATGTTGGTGTTTTATTTTTATCTATTTGCTTTTTTTCAACCCAGTGTTTGGTTATTTTATTTTAAATAGAACTTAATTTTGTTGTGAGATTTTTATTTATATTTTGATGAAGGTGGGCAGAAATAGCCAGGCACTTGCCAGGGAGAACAGATAACGACATTAAGAACTACTGGAACTCTCATATCAAGAAACGCTTAGCTGATACGGCTGTAGATCTGAAAAACACCGGAGACTCCAGTGGTACCAACGTCGCTTCAGCCGGTCCCAATTATATTGACACCAAATGTGCTAAACCGCTACGCTCAGCTTCGGCATCGACACTCAATAAGTTAGCCACTAGGGTCACCCAATGCATCGGCCCTCTACGGCTTTCTCAAACTCTTCAACAACAAACGCCACTCAACAGTAACGGCGATGCTGCAAATTCCGATGCATTTTGACATCCTTTGTCGAGTTGTACGGTACCGGAAACATCCGTTTATCGGACAGATATACTACTACTACTCTAATAATAATAATAATAATAATAATAATAATAATACCGATTCGCTCGTAGTACCAGAATCTGGAAACGCAATTGATGAAGAATTTTCAACGACATTATGTCTTATGAGCTTAATGATTGGCAACAACACAACAACAACAGTGTATCAGGACAAGCCCTAGTTGATAATCCAAGTGATTCTACAGCTGTTGATTATCATGGAGGACTTCGGGACGACGACGTATTTGTTGATGATGATCTGATGTTCGAAACGGTGAGATCTCTGGGAATTTATGAATCTAATAACCTATTTGGATCAATTGATGATAATCCTTGAATCATGCATTCGAGTATGAAAGATTGGTATTTAAATTCCATAAACAATAGCAGTAATGTATTTGTGTATGTGATAAATGTGTTGTGAACTTGTGACGGTTTATGTTTCAGCGAGTTAATAAAAATTAGTATAATTATATGTTTAGTCATCATTACTTACATATTTATCAATTTAATTCTAATTTTAATTTAATTTAATAAATTTGTTAACTTGGGAGTTGAGGGGTTAATGCACACACCAATCACTAGGCCAACCCCACTCTTGTGATATAGAATACAATACAATTTATATAGCTTATATTAGAGATAATGTCAGAGAAAAAAGGCGTTTTCTCGATATATCACCTATACCCTATATATTTCCCTGTCAGACACCATTCAGACTATTTTTCCTGATCTAACACCCTTTGCAGTAAGGCATGTCCCCTGCAGTGCGTTTTACGCTGATTTGGCGCCACGTGGGGTAAGGCGCCCCCTGCAACATGCCTTATGCTGACATGGACACACGTGTCTAAAACGTGCCCCTGAGGCGCTCCTTAAGCCGCCTGAGGCTATAGCGCGGGGAAGGGGTCGCGCTTTTCAATTATCACATGCTCAATTATCAGACATGCATAATGCAAGGCGCGGTGCAGGGACCGCGCCTTGCATAATTTACCCGAACTTCTTGGCTTTAAAGCATCCTCTCTCGGCTATAAATAGCCCTCTCCCCGTAAACTCTCTCACAATTCCCTCTCAACCGAGAAATTAATACAACAATCCTTTCAACCAGTAAATAACACCCAACAATCCTCTTATATTTGATTCAGAAGTTTGTTCGATATTTCGTTATAATGTAATTTTGTTATAATATTTTTTTTATTATACTTATTGTTTATTATGATTATTTGAAAAAATATTATACTAATTGTTTTCAATTAATTTCTGTGCCAGTTCAAGGGGAAAGCGGGAGTATACGTCGAAATATTTTTGCGGTACAGGTAATAATATAAAGACAAAATCGCCTCAGTGACCAAAAATGCCTTATAATATACGATTTTAACCAACTTTTTTTGGATTTGCCAAAATGACCAACAAAATCGCAACGCGAAATAAAAATCGCAACCCGATCCCCAGAATCGCAAATCAGTTTCCAAAATCGCAACGCGATTCTTGAAAATCGCAATGCGATAGTACAAATTCGCATTGCGATTTTCCAAAATCGCAACGCGAATATGAAAATCGCAACGCGAACACATAAATCGCAACGCGTATCCGTAAATCGCAACGTGTATCCGTAAATCGCAACGCGTATGGGTAAATCGCAATGCGTATCCGTATATCGCAACGCGTATCCGTAAATCGCAACGATAATACATAAAATCGCAACGCGTATCCGTAAATCGCAACGCGATATTTAAAGCGCCATTATAATCGCTACGCGTATTTTATTTTCAAATTACAAAAAACGAATATTAAGACAAAATCCCGTAATCGCAACTCATAACATAAAACCTAAAATCACAACTCAGTCCCATCTCCATCTCTCACTCTCTACGGCGAAGAAATCCGTCCCCATCTCCGAAGATTTCCGTCCCCATCTCCGGCGAAATCCCTCATAACCATTCACGGTCAGAAATCTCTCACAATATTCAGAAATGGAAAATCAACCTCCTAGGGTTAGTTTTTTTAATTATTTTTATTTTGAAATGTTTGCATTATTGTAGGTTTTTCATATTGAAACTGATGATAAGTTTACTGGTCATTTCAATAATAGATTAACCATTTCACTTAGATTTCATTTCGCGTTACGATTCTGTCGTTGCGATTTTCATTTCGCGTTGCTATTCTCTCGTTGCGATTTTCAAGTTAGTATTTGTCTTTGTCTTTGTTCTATCTTTTGGTTGAAGTAATGCAATCCATTCAAGTTTCAATTTGCAGAAGAGTCGCAACGAGATAAATGAAAATCGCAACGAGAGAATGACTGTCGCAACGAGAGAAATGAAAATCGCAACGAGAGAATCGCAACGCGAAATGAAAATCGCAACGAGAGAATCGCAACGCGAAACCAAAATCTCATTGCGATTTTCATTTCGCGTTGCGATTCTCTCGTTGCGATTTTCATTTCGCGTTGCGATTCTCTCGTTGCGATTTTCTTTTCTCTCGTTGCGACAGTCATTCTCTCGTTGCGATTTTCATTTCAACCAAAAGACAAAACAGTGTTGCAAATTTTAGTTTCAAGAATAAACTACTACTTTTTATGTTTATTGTTTTTGGTATATCTTCACAGTGTAGTTTTTGGTATATCTAACTTGGTATGTTTATTGTTTTTGTAGAAATTTTTTTCGGCTTCATTGACATTAAGGAATAAAGTTAGCCTAGCCACTACAATTGCTTCGAAGCTTTCACCTGCTCAAAGACAATTGTTTGAGTAAACCTGCTTCGGGCCATGGCTGAGAGTACAGCATCCGGGTGGAGATGCTAATTTGACCCATTTGTGGCTTCAGACCATGACATCAAATCTACCCGACAGTATACAATGTGGTGAGGAAGAGATATGGTTTCATTTTCCACCAGCGTATACTTGTTTTGGGCGGAAGGAGTTCTGCTTAATCACTGGTCTACGATTCGGACACGATGATGTAGGCCGGTACACTCGTCATATCGCCCGCCCATCATGGTTATCCCGGGTTTTTCCGGATGAGTCAATGGAGAAGCTGAACCTACACGTCGACGACCTGAAGAAATTGTTTAATAAGAAAGCTGGTTTCACTCGGATGGATGACGTCGATGTTGTCCGAGTATGCCTTCTACTACTTGTGTATGCCGGCTTTTTAGGCAGAGAGGCCATACAACCTATTCCTCGGGAGCTAATAATATTGGTAGAGGACCTGAATGCATGGAATCTGTTTCCGTGGGGTTCGTATATATGGAAAGCTACCTGGACTAAGTTGTCTACTGCCTTTGATGACCGCAAAAGTTTGCGTGGCGATGGGTCGAAATACACTTTGTCAGGCTTTGTTTGGGCCTTTAAGGTAAGAATTTCTATATAATGTTTCTAAAATTATAATTAATTATTTAACAATTACTAATTTTGTTATTATATTGTTTGTAGATTTGGATATTCGAGGCTTTCCCCAGCATGCGTACATATGCAATAAAAACGTCAAATGATATTCCCAGGGCTATTTCCTGGAAGAGGAAAACTCTGTTGGATTGGGAAGACTTAATACCATATGCGACAATAAATAATGTAAGTTAACACAAATACTTTCATATAATATATAAACAAGTTATTAATAGTAGACGTTTAACTTTGTTTGAGTTTTTATATTTTAGGAGGCCAACATTCCATTACAAAGACTGACACCCACGGAGGAAGAGCTTGCCACTGATTGGTGGCAAGCTAGTCAGAGTTTTTTTGATGGCACGGATGATGAGCAGCATCCACTTCCTCCAATTCGAGAGCCATCACCTCACCTAGAGCCATCACCCGATCGACCCGACTATACACCTCTAGAACGAGAGCCATCACCTATCCCGTCACATCATCGAGCCTCTTCTCCACCATCACCTCATGATAGGCGACCGACAAAGATGCCACGACTCCTATCTCCCTGTTCTCCACCTCCACCTCCACGGGATGAGTCAAGGGAGTTACGTGATGAGGTCAATGCCTTGCGTGAGGAGATCGGTACTCTACGCGATAACGATGGTGCATGGCGTGTGGAGGTGTCAACTTTACGTGGTGAGGTTGCCGCTCTACGTGAGATGATAGTATCGTTGCAGAATGAGGTTCATACTCTACGCAACGAGGTAAGTTTAAGATTTTCCATATTTAACTTAATGATAAATTTACTCGTAATTTCACTTAGATTAGCCATTTCACTTAGATTGCTTAGTAAATTTATTCGGTTGTTGCCAATTCTGCTAAACTGTGTATTCTTTAACACTGTGAAATAGTATTTGTCTTTGTTTTGTCTTTTGGTTGAAAGTAAATTTGTTCGGTTGCTGCCAATTCTGCTAAACTGTGTATTCTTTAACACTGTGAAATAGTATTTGTCTTTGTTTTGTCTTTTGGTTGAAAGTAAATTTGTTATGTTGCTGCCAATTCTGCTAAACTGTGTATTCGTTAACACTGTGAAATAGTATTTGTCTTTGTTTTGTCTTTTGGTTGAAAGTAAATTTGTTCGGTTGCTGTCAATTCTGCTAAACTGTGTATTCTTTAACACTGTGAAATAGTATTTGTCTTTGTTTTGTCTTTTGGTTGAAGTAATGCAATCCATTCAAGTTTCAATTTGCAGAAGAAGAAATAGTTTACTTTCGCAACACGAAACTTAAAATCGCAACGCGAAACCAAAATCGCAACGCGAAATGAAAATCGCAACGACAGAATCGCAACGCGAAACCAAAATCGCAACGACAAGATCGCAACGCGAAACCAAAATCGCATTGCGATTTTCATTTCGCGTTGCGATTCTTTCGTTGCGAATGGATTGCATTACTTCAACCAATAGACAAAACAAAGACAAATACTAACTTCAGGGTATTAGTTTGAAACATATTTTTCTTTGTTATCTTATGCATTTTGTGAACTATGATAGAATAATGACTTGGGTGAATACAATGCAAGTTTGAAACATATTTGTCTTTGTTTTCACTGTTTAAATATCATGTCTGTTTATTTACTGATTTTTGTATTTAATTATTTAGCGGCCCGATAGAGTGGATGCTTTACGTCGGGTTATGCTTGCACGACGGAGTTCACGCATCAGACAGCGTGCACGTGCTATTAAGTCTCCGTACACCCCAATAGTGCGAAGACACCGCAAGAAGAAGCCCGACTCGCCTGTCATCCCTCAAGAGTCCACTCCTATCGTTGAAGAGGCCCCCCCTATCATTCCTCGAGAGTCCCCTCCCACTGTTCAAGAGGCCACTGTCATCATTGAAGAGGTCCCTCCCACCATTCAAGAGCCCGATTCACATGGCGTCATATGTAGGCTTCTTGAGAAACCCTCTGACGTGCCGAACATGATGGATTCAAGTTGGCTCTCGTATGAGTTACCGGCCAGTACCATACCGGTATCTGAAGAGGAGAGGGAACAACTACCGGACACAATTCTGGATAACACCCTTTGGGCTAAGACCGCTGTTGATTTTTATCTACATGAGCGGAGCCAGGGGTGTTTCACTGACATATGCAAGCTCACCGATGATATCTATTTGTTGCTTGATCGGTCTTGGTGGGGCGTATTATTAGGGGTCGAAGACAATGGCTATTTCGATGGGGGGGTAAGTCTTATATTTTTCTTATATTTCAATTTGATTAATTTTTTTTAAAATTTATGTAAGTCACTAATATATGTCTTTTTTTGTAAAACAGCATATCGATGCGTGGGTGACACGTCTTCTAATAATAAGAAAACTTAAGAAAAATAAAAATATACGATATACAATTATGCCGACGTCTTTTAACGCCGTTCACTTGAAGAATGCACGAGATGAATCATTTGATTTGGGCAATGGACAAGCTAAACTTTATCCTGCATGGTGGGAGGTCGATAAGGTTAGTATTTATTTTAGATTGAGTTTAAAGGTTTTATGAAATAAGTGCGCAAATGAATGAATTATTACTTATGATTGCAGGTGTTTATCCCTGTTTTGGAACGTAAACATTGGATTCTCGTCGAGCTTCAGCTCCCATCCCTTAAGACAATAGTGTATGACAGCATGATAAATTACATATCATTGGTTGATTTAAGAGATGTTATTAAGGGATGGAGCTCTCATTTGGCTAAATTCTTGGATGCGATCAATTATTGGACTCGTTCTGGAAACAAGAAGCCAAAGAAGCTCAATATTACAGTTATTAGAGACGAGACCGCGCCACAACAAACGAGCGGAGCCAGAGGAGATTGTGGTCCTCTCGTATGCTTGGCGTTGGAGCGTTTGACGACGGGAAGCATCAAGTATCTACCTCCCACCGATAGAGATAGAGATGCAGTAGGCTTGTGGTTTCGGCATTATATGGCTAAATCGATATATACGAGACGCTGCCTACCTGCATCCGCGTTATAAAAATGTCCATAAACAATTGGTAAGTTTATATACTTTTGGTTTGAAAATGTTTGGTTAAGTACCTAGAATTCAATAATTTGCTGTTTGTAGGTTTTAGATGTGTAGAAAGTGTTGTTTGAGCAAATGTTTGGTTTCTGCAGGTTAATCTCAGAAGTGAACTGCGTGAAAATGATGTATGGCTGCAAAAGTTGATTCAATAGTTTAATTGATTGTTTTTTGATTGTTTAATTGATTTGTAAAAGTTGATTCAATAGTAGATGATCGGAAATAAGAATTATTGCTTATTTTTTGATTGTTTAATTGATTTGTAAAAGATGATTTGTAAAAGTTGATTTGTGTAATTGATGCGAACATAATTCTTATTTGTGCTTGTTTAATTGATTGAAATGTAATGGTTGATTTTGTTGATTTCAATCTGCATTATGTTGAAGGCAAAAATGACTATCGCAATGCGAAATGAAAATCGCAACGAGAGAATCGCAATGCGAAATGAAAATCGCAATGCGGAAATGAAAATCGCAACGAGAGAATCGCAATGCGATTTTAATTTCGCATTGCGATTCTCTCGTTGCGATTTTCATTTCGCATTGCGATTTTCATTTCGCATTGCGATTCTCTCGTTGCGATTTTCATTTCGCATTGCGATTTTCATTTCGCATTGCGATTTTCATTTCGCATTGCGATTCTCTCGTTGCGATTTTCATTTCCGCATTGCGATTTTCATGTTGGGATTTTCATTTCGCATTGCGATTCTCTCGTTGCGATTGTAATTTCCGTGTTGCGATAGTCAAATGCATGCCTAATAGTGATAACAACTGAATAACAAGAGTTGGTTAAGTCAAAATGGTTGGCCTGAGTCATTAATTCAACTGAAAATGTTAAAAGTTCACACATAAAATCCACATAATACAACGTTTGCATTTAAAAATCACCTAAGTTAACAGTCCCAAAAGGTGAAGCCAATTGTGATTGGGATTTTAAAGATGATTGCCTTTTGCTTGACACCATATGAGCTTTGGATTTTGATGAGGATCCATATTTGGTAGAGGAAAAGATGATTTTGATGGCACTGGTGATCCACATGTCAACCTTGTATGACCACTTTCCTTGCACCGACTACATGTCGATCTCTTCTTCTCTTCACCCTTAGACGGTATACGATCGTGACTTTTTGGTCGGCCAGGTAGCCTTCTGTCCATGGCTGGTGGCAAAACTGTTTGTAAGTCATCTGGTATGTCCCACTCAGAAGGATGTGGAATAGGGTAGACAATCTCGGCATAAGTCTGTCGATAAACTTCTGTAGTGTAGCAATCCATAGCGTATGCGCTTGAATCATCTTGGTTTAAATGAAGAGCAACTTTTATAACATGGCCACACGGATAACCAGATGTTTGCCATTTCATACAACTACACGTCTTTGCATTTAGATCGACTAGCCCATTTAAGTTATTATCCAGTACTTGAAACAAAGTGTTTGAACATGGTTCAACTCTCCATGACGTTGACTTCACAACACGTTTCGTTATCTTTTTTTCAGTCCATGGTGTAACACGATGTTCCAATGTTCCTGTAAATTTAAATAAACAATACTTAGTAAAATATATAAATATGATAAGTTACGAATTCAAAGAAATAATACCTGCATGGTTTCTTTTCTTGTAGTACCACTGTTGAATAGAGGCTCGAAAAAAACTCCATTAACATAGTAATGGGTAATTTCCGGGAATGACGACTTAGAGCGTTGATTGATTCTGCACTATTAGACGTCATGAAACCATATCTTGCTCCAAGTTGATGTACTCTTGACCATCTTTCAAACCCGACATCTTCTACTGTTTGAGCACACTGAGGCAAAACACGTCTTAAACAATTTATATGCTTATTGAAATCCACTTCCCGATAAGCTTTTACAGCCTTCCAGTATGTCCATTTGTGCTTTTTTATACCAGCAGACCTTGATTTTAGATTTCTATACAAATGAACACCACAAAGTCCATGAAAAGCATCTGGGAAACACCTTCTAACAGCGTTGTCAATTGAGTTTGCCCTATCGGATATGATTGTCAGATTGCTAATAGGACCTATGCAATCCCTAAGATGCCCCATAAACCATGTCCATGAATCAGAGGTTTCAGATTTGCCAACCCCGTAAGCTATTGGCAATATCCCATTGTTAGCATCCATGGCTACTGCTAATAAGTTTACTCCAAGGTATCGACCTTTCAAATGTGCTCCGTCAACTATAATAACTGGGCGCATGCAAGTAATAAACGAACGAATCTACAAAAATATACACAAGAAATATAATCATTTAAATGTGAAATGCATGTAACTAACAAAAATGAGTCAACAAAATTATATTGATTTACTAACCGTAGAACCAATGGCGATAAACAGCAACTCAAAGCGTCCATCTCTATCTGTTTTGATATGAGTTACCGACCCAGGATTTTTCAGCTTTAAATTGTGACAATAAGCCGGCAGTTGGGCAAACGATGCTTCTGGCGACCCCCTCAAAAATTCCAAGGCATAACATTTGGCTCTCCAAGCTTGAGAATATGATATACTAATCTTGAACCGAGCATTCATGTCAGTCATAATTTCATGTCCCCGATATACCCTGCCATTCAAAAACATTAACTCAGCCAGAAAACCACCCAACACCTTTTTGTTTGCCTGTCTATGGTGAGGAAAAACTTGGGTTCTTGAACATGTATGTTTATCAATAAAAGTCCTAACTTGAAACATTTTGCAATCTTTTATTCTCTTTGCAATCATACACCACGTACAGTTTTTGTCAATCATACACCTTGTTTCGAAACGATCTTTGCTTGATTTGTTAACTTTTAGTTGATAGCCATCTTCCACACATTTCGTATACAAAGCTATCTTCAAGTCTTCCTTTGTATCAAAACAATCATCTTTCTTGTTACGAATAACTTTTGTGTAACAATCAACTGTTTTCTTTATCAACTCTTCTTCCGGTATCTGAAGTAATTCTGGCATATTCCAGTTATACGCCCGTGGCATTTTCTTTTCTTCGGGGACTTTTTCTTCTTCTTTTTCTTCAGGATTATATGAATTACAGAATGGATGTTCAACATGTTCATTCACAGTCGTAACTTCCTCCTCATTATCATCAACAATACATTCTTCGGCAACGGCTGTTTCATCATCAAAATTCGGGTATTGACCAATATCAAAATCATTACACGCAGGGTCTGTTTCTTCTTCTGAAACATCATCAAAATCCGTGTATTGACCAATATCAAAGTCCGGATATTGACCAAGACCAAATTTCGAATACTGACTAGTACTCACAATTTTTTCTGTTGGCTCATCATCGTCTAACTGGTCAATACGAAAACCGGAATTTGGTGCTGAAAGTTGATTGGGATTTGGATTAGAGAAAGGTTGTGGGTTTTGAGAAAAACTTAGTTAATTACTACCCGCTACTGACCCAACAATACTACTTCTAGGTTCAACAACATACAATGTAACATCATCTTGTGAAACACTAATGTAAGCAATGAATCGTTCAACATCTTCATTGTCGGTTAACAAATAAACTTTACCATTTCTCTGATAAGATAGCCTAAATCCACTTAGGGGCTCTAAATTCAATTTATTTGAAACACGTAGCATTAGAGTTTCATAAGTTAACTTTTGTAAAGACAATTTTAGTTGAAGATTCATGGGTAAAGGCATATATTGTAAAACACCATGAACATTATCCCATGACCCTCCAAAACACAAATCTATCCAAACATGATCAACATTAGATGATTTCATGGTTGTAAATTAATTTACTAAACAGACGAGCTGCGAAACTAAAACCTGTTGCCGGATTAGGAAGGATGTCGTTGGATATAGGAACGGATGTCGCCGGAGAGAGTGATAGATGGAGATGGAATGAGTTGCGATTTAGGGATTTAGTTTATGATTTCAGTGTTATATACCCAAAATTTCAGTGTTGTGATTTACAGATTCTCGTTGCGATTTACGGATTATCGTTGCGATTTACAGATTCTCGTTGCGATTTACGGATTATCGTTGCGATTTACGGATACGCGTTGCGATATACGGATACGCATTGCGATTTACCCATACGCGTTGCGATTTACGGATACACGTTGCGATTTACGGATACGCGTTGCGATTTATGTGTTCGCGTTGCGATTTTCATATTCGCGTTGCGATTTTGGAAAATCGCAATGCGAATTTGTACTATCGCATTGCGATTTTTAAGAATCGCGTTGCGATTTTGGAAACTGATTTGCGATTCTGGGGATCGCGTTGCGATTTTTATTTCGCGTTGCGATTTTGTTGGTCATTTTGGCAAATCCAAAAAAAGTTGGTTAAAATCGTATATTATAAGGCATTTTTGGTCACTGAGGCGATTTTCTCTAATATAAAATTATATTATTTAAATTATTTACGTTTATGTGTACAAATTTTATTGTGTTATATTTTCGTTCATATATTATTTATTTAAGCAGGTTTGTTTCAGTTGTTTTTTTTGTAGATATAATATTATCGCACTTTTAAACTCTAAGAATGTCGTGACTTTCAACTATTGTTTATTATGATGGAGAAATTTGAGAAGATGAAACCGACGTTGTTTTCGTATCAAATGAGCGTGTTAAAATATCATTCAAGAGAAACATAACTCTTGAGGAGTTGATAACGAAGATTTTGATGAAGGTTCATGTTGGAAGTAGTAGAAGAATGTCGTCTTTGCAATATAGATTTCCAACATCATTGTTGCCATTAACTTATACAGCGTTCGAACTATCGAACAATGATGATGTTGAAATGATGGCTGATTCTCAAAGTAATTATTCAGACGCTGATATTGAGATGTATGCAAAGTTTGTTCAAGTGCGTGTTGTTCGGGGTCAGTCATTAAGCTCCCACTATGGGCTGGCTGAACAAGTTGATCAAATTGACAACCCAAATATAGTAATGTGTAATGATTTTAATGCCATAATGGGAAATCTGCATCATGGTGCCGTCACATCAACTTCAATGGGAAGACATTCATCCACAACTCCTTACGATATGTACTGAGGTGGGTCCATGAACAATCCGTATGGTAACATCGCGTCCAGTTCAAGGGAAAGGCATTCATCTGCAAATTTCTTTGACCTTAATATGGAGATTCCATCGACGCAACAATCTGTGCAGTTTCCATTTGACACAATGGCTTCAAGCTCCAGGGGAGGTATTCAACTGCGAGCTTTTTCGATCTCAATGTCGATATGCCTTCTATTTCAAGGGGAAGACGTGCAAGTAGTAGGATCTTCGACCTAAATGTGGAGAGCATGGATGAACCATCATATCCACCAGAAGAACCGCTTCGTGAGCCTGGTGCAGATGGTGCTGAGACTGGACTATTCATTCACCCAGAATCACTGTAATTCAACTCCGATGATGATGTAGATGAAGTTCCCTCAAATGTGGCACAAGCTGACCCTCCAACACACATGTATGAAGCTGATTATAGTGCAATGTACGGGCCAAAATTTGCGGATATGCCTCATCTCGATAACTATGGATATTACTCATCAATAAATAATGGTGAGTTATCTTTAGGCATGGAGTTTTCAAGCAAAGAAGAAGCGATGATGGCTATAAAAATTACAATATCTATAATTCTATTCAATCGAGAGTCAACCGGTACACGACAGAAAAATATGTATGCTACTATGCCCGACACGAAAACGGATGCAATTAGATGGTTCACGTATCGAAGAGGAAGAGGAAAAAAACAGATGAGAACTAACGGTATACAATGGTCCTCACACATGTTGTGTTGGAGGGGTCAACCAAGATCATCCCAACTTGGACTCTGAAGTGATATGTCAAGTCATCATGCCCATGTTGTTGTATTGATTTCAGCTATACAATCGCAGTATGGGTACACTGTCTCCTATAAAAAAGCTTGGTTGGCAAAATAAAATGTCATGGTCAAACTTCATGGCGAATGGGATGCATCTTACAGCGAACTTCTAGGCTGGTTTAGGCTGATGCGGAGGTTGAATCCTGGGATAATTGTGGACTTCGAAACCTCCTATGCATACCATAATGATTGAGTTCTTCGCGATTGATGCCAATTCTACCGGGTTTTTTGGACTTACCCACAATGCGTTAATGTTGTCAAATATTACAAGTTTGTGGTCCAGATCGATGGGACTTTCTTGTATGGAAAATAAAAGCAAGTTTTATTATTGGTAGTTGTCCAAGATGGCAATCGCAACATTCTTCTAGTTGATTTTGCTCTTGTTGAAGGAGAAGATACCGATTCTTGGGTTTTTTTCCTTCGAAACTTACGTGCACATGTTATCACGAGGGAAACAATCTGTGTCATTTCAGATTGCGGAGCTGGGATCAAAGCAGTAATGTAGTCTTTGGGTCCAATGTGGAAACCACCCTTTGTCCAACATAGATATTGTTTCCGACACATTGTTGCGAACTACCATGGAAGGTATAAGAAGAATGATGAGCATCAATTAATTGTGCGCATGGGTAAGTGAAACTGATGTAGTTTGTTTTCTTTCGATCATTTTAATTTTGCAAAGAAAGCAAGTTAGTAAGTTATACATTTTTTGATCAGGTTACGAACTACTTCCTCAAACGTTTGAATCAATGCTTCAAGATTTGCGGGCGAAAAATGAGGAATGATACGATTACATCAGCCTCATCGATAAAAAAATATGGACGAAAGCATATGATGATGGATATTGATATGGACACATGACGACCAACTTGGCTGAGGCAATCAATTCAACCTTAAAGGGTGCATATCGCTTACTTGTAGCGACTTTGGTAAAAACTACATATTTTCGTTTGAGGGCGTTTTTTGCGAAGCTCGGGGGATAAGTTGAAACCTGGATGCAAGGCGATCATGTCTATCACCCTAGATTAGTTTCAGATCTACAAAAAATATTGTTGCATCAAATGGAATGTCTGTAACAAGCTTCTCTAAAAGACATGAAATGTTTCATGTCACAGAGTTGCCGCGACCTTTTCAAGGGATTGAAGCTGTGTCGTTAAGAGTAAATGTACGGGACAGAATGTGTGACTGCGGGTTTTTTCAAGCTCTGAAGTATCCATGCTCTCATGTGATAGCAGCTTTCTCGTATACACGTCAAGACTATAACTGTTTTGTGGATCCCGTATACCTACTATCTGAAGTTTTTAAGGTATACGAATTTGAGTTCCCCCATATAATGACAAAGACCCTGATAAGGTTCAAGATTGGCTTTCGATTGTACCAAATCCAACTTTATTGAGGGAGCGTAGTCGTCCAAAATTCAATCGAATTCATTATGATATGGATATTCGAGAAAGATCTAGACAAGACAGAAGATGTGGGCAATGTAGAAACCCAGGACACACTAGAAAAACATGTCCACTTCGGCTGTCATCAAGTAACAATTGATGAGGAACTGATGTAGTTGTTTATCAAATAAGAATTCTTATACTTTAATTTGCATTTGCTTCAAGTTAATGTCATTTGATAACCGCTGATGAAGATTAAAAAAACGATACAAGAATATGAGATTGGACGTTGGCTTTATATGTGATTATAATAAAAAGAGATAATAAGTGACAAACTGAAGAAAGTTATCGAACACAATTATTAAATTTTATCAAACTAATAACAATTTAGTATTTGAATATAATTTTAAATATAACAAACTTATACTAAGTATTAAATGGTAAATGATAAACAAATTACAATAACTGATATTAAATGGAAATAAACAAAAATTAACCAAAATACATTAACAAAAAATCCAACAAATTTAACAAAATAAATTAAAATAAATCCAACCAAATTAATGAAATAAAGTAAGTATTAAATGATAAATAATAAAAAAAATTACAATAAAAAATTCAATATACAACTAAATACAAATATAATAAAAAAAACAAAATCTATTGATGTCTGCTGCGCGAATGTGTTCCGCAAGGCGGTGGTTGTCGGTCTCGAAGAGGATTTCTTCGTATCACTGGTTGCGCGATTTGTCCGGCATCAGCAACCCTCCTATCAGCTGCAATATGCATGCCCGTGCATACATTTTAACTTCATCATCAGAGGCGTCCTCGCTCACTCCCGAAAATTGGCATCTAACCAATTTAACGGTATCCGACCACCGTTAAAACTTTTCGGGACACGTCCTAGATACTCTCGGCACAAAGCAATCCATGAACCGTGCACTATCCCCGATATCACATCTCTATCCACCGGAAGCCCCAGGTGCATAGAAACATCCTCAAGTGTAATAGTGCACTCTCCGTACTGAAGATGGAATGTGTAGGTCTCCGACCTCCACCGCTCCACTAAGGCAGTAATAAGGTCTAGTTCTTTCTTACAATGACCCTCATATCTACCTATGTGACCGAATTCATCCTCTACTAATTACGACAAGACACAGCTATGTATCACTAACTTAAGGCTCATAATAAAAGGATCTAATACACGGTCCCTCTCCTAAAATTAAATAATTATAAAAATTAATTTTTAAACTAATAATCATGCATTAAATAAATAAATAAATTATAACTAATAATTTAAATTAAATTAAAATGTTAAAATGTTACTCTATCAGTAAAATGTCGCGATATATAATTTTCTTCCAAGCGAAGTAGACTGTCTTCCATTTTATATCTGTAAAAAAATTAATTAAATTAAATATTAAAAAAATTAAATATTTAAATAAATTAAAAATAAAATATTAAATATAATAAAATATACCTTAAACAGTTATAAGAGTATTTGAGAGAAGTTGAGAAGATTTGATGTGATGAAAGTGATTGAGAATAAGAGTATTTATAGGTAGGGGTATAGGTATAGGTAGGGGTAGGGGTATGAACGGCCGGGATAGGTGGGTAATTAAATCCTGCGGCGCGCCTTTCTGACGCGTTTCAGATTTAAAGGTAAGGCACGTCTCAGGGGCCGCGTTTTACACACGTGTATTTCAACTGAACATAAGGTGCGCTTTAGGGAGCGTGCTTTACCCACGTGACGTCATATCAACGTAAAACACGTTATAAGGACGCATCTTATTATAAAATGTGTTAGATTGAGAAAAATAATACGAAGACTGTCTGAAAAATATAAGAAAAATGGCAAAGAGAAATCGAAGATATACGAGTACAGAAACACCTAAACCACATAAGTTACTTATCCACAACGGGACCCGCAATAAAGAAAAACCATGAAAACACCTAAAAGACAAACACGTGTAAAGAGAAATAAAAACTAGTCTGACACCACCTTGCCCCATCATTTAGAAAAAAACAAAACGTGACTAAAAGAGAACCACACACACAGCAGATGAGATGACCAACTATGTAATCAATTAGGCCCATCACCTTGTACTATATAAAGGGAGCATTGGGTGGGAGAGAACATACACTCATCTCATACTTTATAAGTAATCAAGTTCCATTAGTTGCTATTAAAAAAAATGGGATGCAAGAAGTTGGCTTTACTTTTGGTTGCAACGGCTGTGGTGGTTTTAGCCGCGGTGGCTCCGCCTGTTACAGCTGCTCGTAACGAACTGATGCCTTTATCGGTCATCACCGATGCCAACATTAGGAACCCTTTGGCCAATATTTTCTGGGTTGACATACCGGCTGAAACTTGCAAGCCGAGTGGTTCCCAGGCCAATAGTTGTAGGGAATGTTGCAGTGGATTTTGTCAAATAATTCCTTCTCCTGTTCCAATTTGCAAGTGAAGGTGTGTTTGTTCTATTAAGGATTATTATATGGGATTATCAGGCTAAATAAAGTTTGCATTGCATGCACTCTAGTGGTGGTTGCTTCTGTTCTTGTATATTTTATGCTGTTTTGTATTAATGATATCGTACGTTTGCTCTATTGCATCTTATACCTTAAATCTTAAATCTTTCGTAGAAGAACATAGCGAAAGAAGCAACATAAAAAGGACAATCAACTTCAGGGATGTCTACATCTTTTGAATCTTCTTTACAAATTATACTTTTATTATTGGTCTTTTTCGTGTCCAGGCCTCCGGAGTTATAAATAGCTTATGGAGTTTAATATCTTCGAAACTGTTGTAATCTCCTTACATGACCACTGAATGACTCATATAATATATCATAACTAAATCTATTATATAACAAACAGATCTATTTAACATGACGATATACAAATAATCATCACCTTAAGTTTGAAGATTAATATATAAATCATCATGGAATGGATCTTGAACCTTTAATTTTTTTTACGATTAAGAATCATCATCCTCTGTGGATCATCTCATAAAATTATTGACCAAAATTCTTTGTCTAAATAAGAAAAAGTAAATAAAAAAGGGCTAAACTGCAAACATCACAACTAGGATAAAAAAAACACCACGATAAATATAAAGATTAAAATATAAACTGTCACAGCCCAATTTACCAATTTAAGGGTTATATTTCTTATAGTTTAAATATAAAGATTAAAATAAAAATTTGATTAAAGTATTGCATTCAAAAGAAATATGGAGAAAATTCATGGACTTTAGTCATAATTTTCCCACCCATGGTTATTATAAATTTAAGAGATTTCTAAAATGCATCATAGTTGCCAATTGAGTGGGAAAAAACTAAAAATCGTAGGGATCCAAATCGACAGGGATGAAGAATAACTGAAATTTTCACCCACGAGGATGTAGGTGGGTGAAGTTTTATCCTCGAAACTCAAATGAAGATGAGGAAGGGGATTGTTATATCCGAATCGTGAGGATAACTGAACCGTACTCGTATAAATAACTGAGGAATCCCAAAAAATAATTGTAGTGATCTCCGATATTTTACAAAAATAACTGTAAGAATCCTCGAAAAATATCTGTGAGATTACGTGTTGACATTGTTATATCTCAAACAAACTAAAATTAAAGTTTAAATATTTTCTCATTTAATATAAATTGATTTGTTGAAATTGAAAATGGTTAAAATTGTACATATACATTATATGTTAGATGAATATTAACATTTGAAACTTTCATATTATAAATAAAAATCAATTTGAGACAATCTGATATATCTTACAAGTTTTAGGTGTTACATTAATTTAAAAAATATTTATTTATTTTTAAGAGTAAAATTAACCGAAACTCACAGAATTTCGTAAGAAATGAATATAAAGATAAAAAAAAAATTCGAAACATATAATAGAGATTCCTAAAAATTATACATGCAAATGTTAATAACGAAATAGATAATGTAAAACCGTCTCTGCCCCCTTATCACCTATAATGCATGAGTTTATTTTTTTAATGAAATTATCTGAAGTTTGGTTGATAAATATTTTTACTATTATTTTATTAAAAATAATGAGGGCCACACAATTAGAGATATTTTTATTATGGGTGCAGTTCGGTTTTGAAAAAACCGAGAATGGGGATGACGACGGAGGGATCTTTAACCTAACTTCGTTGGTTCTCCAAAACAATGAACCGAAGTAGGAGATCGACCAAACCAATCGACTAGCAAGCTAAACGTACTCAGCTATCCCGTTGAACCACAGCAGCTTCTGATCAGCATCCTTGCAGCAACCGACGATGTGAGCTCCACTCAATGTAACATCTCATCATCTGCAGAACCACTATTAGCAACCATGGTGTATCAACTCAAGACAAGAAAAATAAAGTAGAATGTCGACAAGAGCTAGGGGGGTTTCGTTTTCGATGTTGGAGGTGTCATTTTAACGATTGAAGGCCATATTCATGATGAGGAGCGCAAGCCGATTCAAATGGTGACTTTTATGTTCAGACGACCACAGGCGACGACGGCCGGTGCGATGGTCGACGATGCTTACTAGAGTCCAAGACTGGTCGGTGAAGCAAACTCCTTTGTGCTGCAAAGAGATGACTAGAGGAAATAGGAAAATAAGGGAGAATATGGAACATGAGTTCTCCAAGTTTATTGAGAGTGTTTATCTTTGACTTCTAGTTCTCATATGGTTATGAATTTTGCTTAATGGTTTTAATAAGATTATTTTGGTCACTAACTTTGGTAGCTATGTATTATATTGGGACTATAAATTCTTAATTTTTTCAATTAGGTTCCTCAATTTGTAACATCTCAGTTTTGGGTCTAATTGAATGTTTTAGAAATATTACAATTATTTGTGAATTCTCATCAGTTGGGGGACTTAAAGTGTAGTTTATACAAAATTTTCGGTTAACTTAAAATCTTCTCTTTCTTTCTCTTTTTCCTCCGGCACGAACACCCTCTTTAGTGGCTCCACTTTTTCTTTCTCTTCTGTTGTCGTTTTGGGTCTATAAGATGTTTTGCCCGAAATTAATCTAAAACCGGAAGGGAACTATAAGATGTTTCTTTACTTCTCTACAGACTTTATCGAATGGGAATTTCTTTCTATATTGTATCATCTGAGGCATCATATCTACAGTGTTGTATTATCGAGCCATACGTTAATGAGGTAATCATTTGTTGAATGATCGTTTTCTCCTTGGCTTTATTTATTTACAGTATTGTATTATCGACACATAGTTTTCAACCATTGTGTTCAGTGTGGTGGTACGATACTTAATGGATATAATTTTAGAACTTATGTTGTTTGAATTCGGGTGTGCGTCTGGAACATGGGTTTATTCAACTTTTTTCTTTTTCTAATTTTTTTTCATTTATCTGGGGAGCTTATATCCCTTACTAATGTCTGGGATATGTATCAGTCAAGAACATTAGATACAATTACTTCAAAAAAGATGAACCGCCAACAGCAGATGAACAGCCACGCCACCGTCACTGTTCCGGCCCGTCTCGCCCCCACAGTCATCTACAGTAAACCACATCAAACAAATCAATCCAAATACCCAAATCAATCCGAAAATGTCATCAACAGTGAACCCATTAAAATATCATTCTAAATCCCGATTTTTTCGGGATTCAATCGTACCAAATCAGAGAAACAATCCCCATACCCCGTAGGCTTCATGATTTCATTCAAAACCCCTAATAAATCAAGCATGCAACCAGACAAGAGGGGGATTCAAGGGTGTTAAGAGCAGAGAACAGAGATAAAAATAGAGGAGATTCGGGTTGAAAAAAAAAACGGGAGAAAAACCATAAAAAGGAGAAAGCAATCGAACCAAAAGAGGAGGAAAAAATAAAAAGAAGAAATTTCAAAATAAAATAGAGATAAAAGTGAGAATCTTACCCTTTTCGACCACAACCGTTGCTTCATCGGAACGGGGATCCATTTGTTTTGAAGGTAAGGGTTTTGTTTAAAGCTTTGAGTGATCGAGGGCTCGGTTCTTAGGTTGGATTTAGGAAAAGGAAAGAGGAGGGATAAGTGGGGCTCTGTGGGTGGTTGTTTTAAGCGTCGGCCGTCGTGCTCGGCCGTTGGGAACGCCGTGGATCGGCGGGTGTTAAAGGGGTTTGGGGAGAGAGTTGGAACTCTCTCCTTTCCCTATTTTCGGCTGAGAGATGAGAGTGAGATAATAGGGTTCCTTAACCCTAAAAGTGGTATATAACCACTGAATGAAACGACGCCGTTTAAAGGGTCTGGGCATGCGTGTTTCAGCATAGGGGGTAAATGTCAGGTTTGGTCCCCAATATTTTGTAATCATTTTTTTAATCATTAAATGAAATTTTATTTTATTTCGTTTTGAGCACTTATATTTCTGTACTTATGTTTCTGTACTTATGTTTTCGTCACTGAGGTTAGATGGTGTATACTTTCTTTGAAATTTGAATGTGGAAAAGATAGTTGTAAACCTTTTAATTTAGTCATCGTTTTACATTTGGATTATTTATGATTCGGCTTTCATGTTTCTGTTTATTTCTTTTTAGTCCTTTATTATTTTTGGGTTATTTTCTTTCCAGTACTTGTATTATTTAACATTTGTGATTTGAAACCTGATTTATTTATTATTACTATTCAGTCCTTTAACTTTCTGTTTTGCTATTTTAGCCCTGTAAGTTCTTGTTTATTTATTTTAGTCCCATTAGTTTCTATTTCTTTATTTTGGTCCCTAAATTTATGTTTCTTCTGTTTTTAACCTATTCAGTTTCTATGTTTGCTATTTACTCCCTTAAATTCCTGTATTTACTATTTTAGCACATCAAGTTTCTGTTTTTCTTCATTTTGATCCTTGTAGTTACAAATACTTACCTTTTGATAATTTTATCTTGGTTTATAATATTTTCTTATTTTTATTTTAGTCATTTATGTATGATATTATTGCACTTATTTTTTGGTTATTTGTATTATGTAAATAATGTTTTTTTATTTCATTTAATGTAAATATTTTTGTATTTGTAATTACATTTTTATATTATATTTTTATCTATGTACGAAATATTCGATTATATTTTCAAGAACACGTATGCGTAGAATGGGCGTGGAAAGTACCACTTGGTCGAAGTGGTACGATCCGATACGACATTTTAACGACATAGGAACTTGCAACAAATAGAGTATATTTTACTAATTAATTTATTTTAATAATGCAATGTGTGTTACTTTTAATTCACTATTTATTTCCTTTTATTCAATTGCAAACGTCAATTTTATTTATATTCGATTTGCATATTTATCAATGAGGGAATATTCTTTTATTGACAAGAAATAGTCGAGTTAGCTTTCCCGATGGAGGATTACTAATTTTGATATTTCTTTTCGAGTTAAAGAATTTTTTGTAATTAATTTAATTCGAAGCAAATTAATCAATGTTCGATAAATAGATCATATTTTAACTTTATATTCGATTTGTAATTTCCACTATTTACAACAATGTGTAAGCGACACAGTACCAATTTTGGGCGTTGTGGGGGTGCTTACCCTTCTCCACACGTAACCGACTCCCGAATCCATTTAAATGAATCTTTGGTAACGCAGACCGAATTTTGTCTTAAAAAATGATTTTCCTTAAAATTGTTTTGAAAGAAGGTTTTAGGTATTCGACCTACCTAACTCAAAGGTCTATGGCGACTCTTTTCTATTTTATTCAAATTAATTCCGAAATCACCGATTTTTACAAATTAAAGTCATAATCGTTTTTTTTAAACAATATTTAATTGTTTTACCTAAAAATGGTTATGACAGCTTGGCGACTCTGCTGGGGACCTTATTTTTAGAGAGTCAAGCTGTAGGTCGCTTACACATTGTCGTTGTGGTCGAAATTATGAGTTCAAATCTTTAGTTAACTTCTGATCCGTTTATTGAAATTTTAATTGCTTCATTTTTTTTGTCATACTAATATTTTATTTTTGGCTTTCAGCTTTGTCAAGATTTTATCATTTTTTCCTTGTTTTGTTTTTCATTTGGGTCGAAGGTAGGTATGTTCCTCCTCACACACATCACTCGCATTTGCATAACATAAGCTCTAGACACGAGCTTCGATCCAAATTAGTCAGGGTGAATGCTTTACTATCGTAAGAATTTATTCTTCGTATGAGTTTTAGCAAATAACCCATGGGATACATACCTTATACCTTCGTAGGAATTTATTCCTCGCATGGGTATAAGGCAGTGAATCCCCTCGAATTGAACTCGTTCCGCTTGAAACCTGTAATGGGTGAGGATCGAGGGTTTGGCAGCCCAAAGGGGCACCGACATCAATGACAATTCGAGTCCCCTTTCCTGTTAGAACCGAAACCATGCATATAGTGAACCGTAGAATGGTCACCCTAGGTATAGCTATATCGAACCTCTGTCCGTCAGTAGGTACCTAAAATAGGTGTACACAAAGGAGGAATGTTTCTAAACCCTTACCTTTTGTTTTAAGTTTGTAGAATATATTTATTCTTTTAGAATAAAAGCATGCGAACTAGATACCATGCGGTTAGGATTATTTTCTTGAAATTAAATCATTTTTGGGTAGATAGCATGTCCGGGTAGGATTGTTATCTATTGAAAGCATGTTTGGGTAGATATCATGATGGGGTAGGTGTTATATTCATCTCTAAATAATATTTATATATATATCGATTATCTTACCTGTACTAACTAATTTCTTTTCTTTTCTTTGTGTGCACTAACTTATTTATTTTCTGTTGTTTGTGTATTTTTTTCATTCTTCTTTACATTGCATCATCATAACATAATGCGAAAATGTTGATCAGCAAGGGGATATTCGAGAGAAAATTTTCACAAGAAGAGATGAAAGTTTTCAATCAAGTAGTCGCATATACAGACATGCATTGAGGGCTAAAAGAAGTCCAGAATACAAGAATAAGACTCGCTCAAAGATAGTGCAGCATCCAAGACTGAAATGATGATCAATTGAGCCAAAGAATACTCCAGTAGTAGATTTTCATTTACAATCATTTCATCTCTAGTCATCAAGGATTGACGCACTGACTTCCGCATCGTCGGGGCATTAACGGAGTCATATTACAGAAACGCTTGAGGGGCATCGTTTTCGAAGACGAAGATCCGAGACGAAGCAGCGATCTATTTCAGACTCAGCATCTAAGCGAATGCATGTCTGTAAAGTGGATTGTCTTGTGATGTGAAGGCTTTCATCTCTAGTGAAAATTATTCTAAGATATTCATCGTTGGGATCAACATTTATGCATTTGCATTTGCATCATTGCATTTTGCACAACATTCATTTAAGCATGTTTACATGCATTAATCATACCTTGCTGGAAACTTTGAGGAAGCACTTCTAACTGTGCAATTGCATTCACACAGTACTGAGAATGGATGCAAAATTTGAGGAATTAAAGAAAGAGTTGAACGAGAGTTTGCAAAAGATGCAAGTTGAGTGGGAGGTTAAAATGGAGCAGATGCAAAAGACCACTGTGGATCGTATCCTGCAAAACCAAAAAGACCTAGTTGGCCAAATGGTAACAAAAATGGCTGAGCTCAACCAAGGAAGAAGCAAAGAGAAGATTTCCTCGACCGGAGGAACCTCCGAATGTGTGATAGCCCACGCTAATCCCCAAATAATTATTTCACCCCATAAGCTTCCAAGCCGCCAAGTAAGCTTCTCAGCTACTAAAGCTCGTACAAATGTGATAAATCTTCAGGGTAATTCTACTAATCACAGCATGTCAAATCCTGATAAGATGAAAAGAGTCAATAACGAGATCCCGGCGAATCTGAAACAGTGGTGCAGAAAGACATTCCAGGGAATGAGAGGACAAAACTCTCACAACGGGATGGATGCAATAGAACTAGTGCTAGTTCCTGACCTGGTGCTCCCGCCCAAATCCAAGATGCCTGAGTTTGAAAAGTACGATGGAACCAGTTGCCCTAATGTCCATCTCACGATGTTTATTCGAAGGATGACTGGATACACTAAAAATGATCGGATGTTGATCCACTGCTTCCAAAACAGTCTGACTGGACCTGCTTCTAGGTGGTATAACCAACTGAGTCGTGCTCAAGTCCGCTCTTGGAAAGATTTGGCTAGTACCTTTCTAAACCAATACAAGCACATGATTTATATGATCCCTGATCGAATAATGCTGCAGAATATGGAGATGAGGAGTGATGAGAGTTTCCGACAATATGCTCAACGATGGAGGGATGTCGCATCTCAAGTGCATCCACCAATGACTGAAAGAGAGTTCATCACTCTATTCATAGATACATTACAGTCTCCTTATATTGATTACATGATAGGGGTTGCCACTAAGAGTTTCTCTGACATCGTCATGTGTGGAGAAATGATTGAAAGAGCTATCAAGAATGGCCAGATATGTGGTACTAGCCATACTGACATTGAGGAAAGAGCTGAGGTCAGTCTAGTGGATTTAGCTAGTATGGGGACCGTGTCTCATAATGTTTTTTGTAAAAAGACATGCATCAATCCAATTCCGATGACATATGAGGAATTGCTCCCAGTGCTAATTGAGAACAACCTGGTGATTCCAGTTCAATCCAAACCAAGAACTGACCCATATCCTGAAGGCCATGATATTAACGCCATATGCAGCTACCACATTGGGATCTCAGGGCATACCACTGAGAATTATAGGGCGTTGAAGCACAAGGTCCAAGATCTGATTGATTCAGGGGGCATTGACGTTCAATGTATGACGAGACATTCTGATCGGGAGTCGGCTAGGGGCATCCATCAGTAGATTTTGTTGCATTCTCATGCATGACATCTTGTTTGAATTTGTTTTTCTTTTGTTCTTCTTATGTTTAAATGTTTGTAAATCACTTGACTTTTGAACAATTTCAATAAAATGCTTCCTTCTTAGGAAATGAACAATGAGCAAATTTTAATCTTGAATTCTTTGAATATCATTTTAATTAAAAGCATTTTAATAATTGAGGTTGTAAATCTTTGACAAATGACAAGATTGAACCCTTGAAAAATAAAGACCCTTTGATCCTAATCAATCATACATCAAAGCAAATACCCTTCCCTTGAAGGAACCAATCTAACCATCTCCTCGCATGAACAATCAATGATCTTGGCATTCAGGTATGTGTTAGGAGCGGACAAAATGGGGCAACTAGCACATGAAATTGCAAAGCAAATTAGTTTTTACTTCTGTTAGTGACGTTCAATGATGATCATGATCTTCTCAGATGGAATGGTCAAGTAGGTGAATCTAGTTTAGGTCAGTTGCTTGGGAATTGAACTCTAACGATGAGATTTTATACAATAAAGCTGAGCTATTCCGCTAAAGCAATTGGTTATAGAGGAAACTTGAAAACCCTGGCTTTATGAATAGATTACATTCAAACCATGACATTGATCGGGTACTTGGCAATCCGGTGTATGCTCCACTGTGGTTGTCAAGTCGAAGACTTTGTGACGACATGAATAATTCAGCTAGCCGAACAAAGGCAATTATAAAATATATATGTACAATAAAGCTGAATTCAGCTAGCCAAACAATGGCAAATCAAATCAAATTTACTAAAATAAGGAGTTTCGGTGAATATGGACTAAGGGAGTTGAGGAACACCTGTTATAGTCGAACTCACACGAGCACTCAGGAATCTTATTTTTAGACCGATATTTCTGCACTACCTTGACTAGGTGAACCTACGAAGCCTGAACAAATGAAAGATTTCAGAGAACTGAAATAGAAGTGTTCTAAAGAGTCTAGCATTTGATTATGCTAGTTGTGTCATTTTGTTCGCCGCTGATCAAAATGTCAAACCACGAAAAAGGACATGCCACGATCTTCACGATGACCAAATAGAGGAAACACACCTTAGAATTTAGGTAGCCAACCTCTAAACCCACCTGTCGATCTTGGTATTTGTCAAAGATTTGTAACTATCAATGATTAAAAGAGTATTTGATTCTTTTGATATCCAATGAATTCATGTTTTATGATTTGCTTCAATTGTGAAAATTAGAAGGAGGTTATATTTTTCAAAATTTTGAAAATTCAAAAGGAATAAAAACATTTTCAAACAAGATAAGTTATCCGGAAATTTCTTGGAATTCAACAAATATATCTCCGAAACTCAGAATCGAAGCTGGGGCAAGAGAAAGCTAATTTTTGGACAAAATTTGATGGGACAAATAAATGGTCTCAGGTCAAGGTTTGCAAGAGTACACCATGATGGAAAAACAGACAAATTGAATCAATGATAGAGTGAAGACTGCTCTCGCAACCATCATCCTTACAGATTGAGAAACATACATCAACTCATACATACATATATACATACATCAACACATACATGCATGTTACATGATTTTGCATAGTTGCATTAAACATTTATCATCAGGTGCATTAAAGACATTTTTCTCTTGAGGACAAATTCAATAAAAAAATCAAATAAATTTCATCTTGACATCCATCATAACATCCAATATAGTCAGTCAAAAATGCATCATTTTGATCTCTTAGGAAATCAAAGCTCGAAAATGACCACATGTCTCTAACTTGAAGAAACAATGACATCCACAGATGTGACTTCCTGAAGTCAACAATTAGGACATTTCATCCGCCAGCAGGAACAAACAGACTATCAGTATCCTTTGATATTGTTTCTATCGAAACAAAATGTTGTCTCACTATAGGCAATTTCTTTTGTAAAACAAATTTTGTCTCGCTTGAGACAGTTTTCTAAAAACAAATTTTGTCTCGCTTGAGATAATTTCTTTCAAAACAAATTTCGTCTCGCTTGAGACCTTTTCCCTTGGATATACAAATTTCGAATTTGTTTCACATTAAGCAAAGTTAATATCACTTGAGATTGTTGTTTCTTTTAAAACAAACTTCGTCTCGCTTGAGATATTTTTCCTTTGAGATACAAATTTCAAATTTGCTTCACATGAAACAAAATTAATCTCACTTGAGATTGTTGTTTATTTCGAAACAAATTTCGTTTCGCTTGAGACATTTTTTTCTCTGAGATACAAATTTAAATTTGTTGTACTTGAAACAAAATTAATATCACTTGAGTTTTTCAAAATCGATTCGTCTCGCGTGAGACAGTTTCCCCTTTAAAAATAAACACCTTTGAGATTGTTTCCCTAGAAACAATATCGACAATCTTTGAATCTTTTTCTCTTAAAACGAATTTTGTCTCTCTTGAGACAGTTTCTCTTGAGATAAATCTTTGAGTCTGTTCCTTTTGAATAAAAATCTTTGAGTTGTTTCTTTTGAAACAAATATCTTTGAGTCTATTTCTGTTAAAACAAAGTTTTATCTCTCTTGAGACAATTTCGTAAAAAAATCTTTGAGTCTATTTATTTTGAAACAAAGTTTGTCTCTCTTGAGACAATTTCGTGAAAAAATCTTTGAGTTGTTTCTTTTGAAAAAAAATCTTTGAGTCTGTTTCTTTGGAAACAAAATTTTGTCTCTCTTGAGACAATTTCTTTTGAAAATCATCTTTGAGTATATTTCTTTAAAAACAAATTTTGTCTCTCTTGAGATAGTTTCTAATGAAAAAATAACCTTTGGGATTGTTTCATTTGAAACAAATTTCGTCTCACTTAAGACGTAATCCATCTTTGAGCATGTTTCTTTGGAAACAAACTTTTGTCTCTCAAGACAATTTCTTTTGAAAATACCCACCTTTGAGATCGTTTCTATTAAAACAAATTTTGTCTCCCTTGAGGCAGTTTCTCTAGAAATACAAAATCTTTGAGTTTGTTTCTCTTGAAATAAACCATCTTTGAGTCATTTCCCTTGAAACGAATTTTGACTCTTGAGACTTTTTCTCTTAAAACAAGATCATCTTTGAGCTTGTTTCTCTGGAAACAAGGTTTTATCCCTTGAGACAATTTCTTTTGAGAAAAATCTTTGAGCTTGTCTTTGAGTCTGTTTCTTTTGAAACAAATCTTTGAATCGGTTTCTCTTGAAACCATAATCCCTAAAGATGGCCAGCCGTCCTCATCACGTAGGAACCGTGTCATCCCAGACCAGACCTCCTCATCACGTAGGAGCCGTGTCAACCATAGATAACCAGTCGTCCTCATCACGTAGGAACCGAGTTATCACCACTCCTAAAGATGGACAGCCGTCCTCATCACGTATGAGCCGTGTCATCTCCCGACCAGATCTCTTCATCACGTATGAGCCGTGTCACCCCTAGATAACCAGCCGTCCTCATCACGTAGGAACGAAGTTATCACCCTTCCTAAAGATGACCAGAACTCTTCATCACGTATGAGTCGTGTCATACCCTGACCAGATCTCTTCATCACGTATGAGCCGTGTCACCCTTAGATGACCCGAACTCTTCATCACGTATGAGCAGTGTCGTCCCCAACAACCAATATTATCCAATTTCTAAGTTTAAAAGGGAGAAAACCAGACAAAAACGTGATGTCTTTTCGTCTTTGCCCTATTCTTGTTAACACAAGAATGTGCAAAGAGGGGCAGCTGTAGACACCCGTTTTTGTTCGGGTCTTTTCTATTTAATTTTAATTTTATTATTATTATTAAGTTTATTATTATTATTATGTTGTTTATTAATTATTATTATTATTATTAATTACATATTACAACATTTTGCAGGCCAATCCCGGGGCCCAAACCATTACAAGGCCCACTGGAACCCCAAATTACAAGCCTTACAGGCCAAACCCATCTAATCCAGCTGCTGACCCAGACACATAACTCAGCAGCCCAGAAGCCAAGCCCAACACTAGGCTCAAGTAACCCGACCCAAGCCCAACAAGAGAACCTGTTCAAATTAGGGTTTTAAACCCTAAACCGAAGCTCAACCGCCGCCAACAGCAGATGAACAGCCACGCCACCGTCACTGTTCCGGCCCGTCTCGCCCCCACAGTCATCTACAGTAAACCACATCAAACAAATCAATCCAAATACCCAAATCAATCCGAAAATGTCATCAACAGTGAACCCATTAAAATATCATTCTAAATCCTGATTTTTTCGGGATTCAATCGTACCAAATCAGAGAAACAATCCCCATACCCCGTAAGCTTCATGATTTCATTCAAAACCCCTAATAAATCAAGCATGCAACCAGACAAGAGGGGGATTCAAGGGTGTTAAGAGCAGAGAACAGAGATAAAAACAGAGGAGATTCGGGTTGAAAAAAAACGGGAGAAAAACTATAAAAAAGGAGAAAGCAATCGAACCAAAAGGGGAGGAAAAAAATAAAGAGAAGAAATTTCAAAAAAAAATAGAGATAAAAGTGAGAATCTTACCCTTTTTCGACCACTACCGTTGCTTCATCGGAACGGGGATCCATTTGTTTTGAAGGTAAGGGTTTTGTTTAAAGCTTTGAGTGATCGAGGGCTCGGTTCTTAGGTTGGATTTAGGAAAAGGAAAGAGGAGGGATAAGTGGGGCTCTGTGGGTGGTTGTTTTAAGCGTTGGCCGTCGTGCTCGGCCGTTGGGAACGTCGTGGATCGGCGGGTGTTAAAGGGGTTTGGGGAGAGAGTTGGAACTCTCTCCTTTCCCTATTTTTGGCTGAGAGATGAGAGTGAGATAATAGGGTTCCTAAACCCTAAAAGTGGTATATAACCACTGAATGAAACGACGCCGTTTCAAGGGTTTGGGCATGCGTGTTTCAGCATAGGGGGTAAATGTCAGGTTTGGTCCCCAATATTTTGTAATCATTTTTTTTAATCATTAAATGAAATTTTATTTTATTTCGTTTTGAGCACTTATGTTTCTGTACTTATGTTTTCGTCACTGAGGTTAGATGGTGTATACTTTCTTTGAAATTTGAATGTGGAAAAGATAGTTGTAAACCTTTTATTTTAGTCACCGTTTTACATTTGGATTATTTATGATTCGGCTTTCATGTTTCTGTTTATTTCTTTTTAGTCCTTTATTATTTTTGGGTTATTTTCTTTCCAGTACTTGTATTATTTAACATTTGTGATTTGAAACCTGATTTATTTATTATTACTATTCAGTCCTTTAACTTTCTGTTTTGCTATTTTAGCCCTGTAAGTTCTTGTTTATTTATTTTAGTCCCATTAGTTTCTATTTCTTTATTTTGGTCCCTAAATTTCTGTTTCTTCTGTTTTTAACCTATTCAGTTTCTATGTTTGCTATTTACTCCCTTAAATTCCTGTATTTACTATTTTAGCACATCAAGTTTATGTTTTTCTTCATTTTGATCCTTGTAGTTACAAATACTTACCTTTTGATAATTTTATCTTGGTTTATAATATTTTCTTATTTTTATTTTAGTCATTTATGTATGATATTATTGCACTTATTTTTTGGTTATTTGTATTATGTAAATAATGTTTTTTTATTTCATTTAATGTAAATATTTTTGTATTTGCAATTACATTTTTATATTATATTTTTATCTATGTACGAAATATTCGATTATATTTTCAAGAACACGTATGCGTAGAATGGGCGTGGAAAGTACCACTTGGTCGAAGTGGTACGATCCGATACGACATTTTAACGACATAGGAACTTGCAACAAGTAGAGTATATTTTACTAATTAATTTATTTTAATAATGCAATGTGTGTTACTTTTAATTCACTATTTATTTCCTTTTATTCAATTGCAAACGTCAATTTTATTTATATTCAATTTGCATATTTATCAATTAGGGAATATTCTTTTATTGACAAGAAATAGTCGAGTTAGCTTCACCGATGGAGGATTACTAATTTTGATATTTCTTTTCGAGTTAAAGAATTTTTTGTAATTAATTTAATTCGAAGCAAATTACTCAATGTTCGATAAATAGATCATATTTTAACTTTATATTCGATTTGTAATTTCCAATATTTACAACAATGTGTAAGCGACACAGTACCAATTTTGGGCGTTGTGGGGGTGCTTACCCTTCTCCACACGTAACCGACTCCCGAATCCATTTAAATGAATCTTTGGTAACGCAGACCGAATTTTGTCTTAAAAAATGATTTTCCTTAAAATTGTTTTGAAAGACGGTTTTAGGTATTCGACCTACCTAACTCAAAGGTCTATGGCGACTCTTTTCTATTTTATTCAAATTAATTCCGAAATCACCGATTTTTACAAATTAAAGTCATAATCGTTTTTTTAAAAACAATATTTAATTGTTTTACCTAAAAATGGTTATGACAATTTACAGTATTGTATTATCGACCCATAGTTTTCAACCATTGTGTTCAGTGTGGTGGTACGATACTTTATGGACATAATTTTAGAACTTATGTTGTTTGAATTCGGGTGTGCGTCTGGAACATGGGTTTATTCAACTTTTTTCTTTTTCTAATTTTTTTTCATTTATCTGGGGAGCTTATATCCCTTACTAATGTCTGGGATATGTATCAGTCAAGAACATTAGATACAATTACTTCAAAAAAGAAAAAGTCGGAGCGACGTAAGTTGTTAATTATTCATTTAAGTTAGCTTAAAGTAATCTGAAAATAGTTTAAACTTAATATTTTTCAAAGCTTTTAATATCCTATATAAATATTAATTTCACAAAAGCTTCAAACTAATGTTAATTGCATTCCTATGTTTCTTCGACTCTTCATTTTTCTTGAAATAATACCCATGCTCAATGTATATTCGGTTTGACAACGAAGATAGACTTTTCATGTGCTCCAAATAAATTGAACTTGAAAATACTAATGTCGATAATCGTTACACACCCCAATCTAATTAAAATTCACAGCTATATCCAAGTAACATAGACGAGTCCCTTGTATTTGTCGTACACCTTTATTTATTCCTTTATATTTTTCATTTCCTCCTCAAAAACTTTACAGGTTCGAGCACTAGCGATTTCATGTATAAATACTTGTTGCTACAAGGTTCATCCATATCCTTTGGAACAATTGTCCAAACTATTGATGATGAAGGTATCATTTCTACATACAAACGATTTCAGGCTGTTACTTGAGCTCGGGTATGGTTGTTAAATATGAGTATGTTTTGATACGGATATTTTCAGTTTTTCTGAAGTCTTTTCATGTATCTGGAAGGGATATATCTTACCACTCATGTCCAAAAATACGTTCGATACAAATACTTTGAAGTAAAAGTAGGAGCAACATGGATTCTCATCCTCTGATTTGGCTTTGGTATTACTTTTTATAGGAATCGGATGTGGAATCCCTTTGTCATGCATGCGGTCTCGAGACTTTGATGGACAACGGAGAAAATAAATCATTGCCGACGAAACAAACGACATTCTCATTCGCCGAAGGAAGTTTGCAAAGCTACAGACTTGTAGGGTTACAGCAATAATAAGGTAACCTTCCTTTCTAAGTCGGTGTTATATTTAAGAGTTGCCGGTGAAGAGTGGTGGGTGGATAATGCTTGTATACAGTTGATGTTCTGTTCATTTCGATAGATAATTCGAGTTGTAAATAACGTTATAATTAGGGTTGAATTCGTGCTGTTTGGGGTATTATTATTGTTGATAATAAATTGAATACATTTTTCACATGAAAAATGGTATGAATTTAGAATTTAAATAGCTGGGTTTAGGGTGGTTGTGAATAGAAAAAGGGGGGAAATCACCATGAAAACCTCGTTTAAAATAATAATAATTTTAATCATAACCTTTATCAATAATGAAATTCATATTAAATCAAATCCTTATTAAAACCTTTTATTTACTATTGTTTCTAAATCCAATAAAGAAATAATGATAAACAAAATCTATGTTATTCCTCATATTACCAAAGTAAATTCATTATTATTTGATGACGACTAGGATTAAAATTATTATTTTAAAAAATATATTTTAAAACTGTCTTTTCATAGCTTGAAAGTAGTCATTGTTTCCTCAAATCTATTTTATATATATATTAAAATATTTAAACATAATCCTCAAACATACACTCATTTATATTTACGTACATATGTTATTATGTACCTACATCTGATTTGTGCTTGTGTAAATATATGTCTAACATACTGTGGACATTTTTTTATTTGATATTCTTATTTTTTTTTTAAATGTATGCCCTGGGTGATGTCAGCATTGGTAGATTTTTGGATGATCTACCATGTAGGTAAAGGACGTTTCTTTCAAATCACGCCTCCCAAAAGATATTTGCATACCATTTTGATCAGGAATATTATTTAGAAATCATCCAGGTGTATAAATAGCACAAAAGTACTAGACGTGAAAAAGGAAGAAGAAGAAAAGCTAATAAACGAATGTATCATTTTTTATAAATAAATAACTCCTTAAACACGATTATGACATAGAGAAAACACAGACTGTTAAGTCTACAACATACCATTCCGAGTTTTCCAACTATCCACCACGAAACGAAATTCTATAGAACTTTGCCTACTGGGAAACTAAAGTTCATCTATTTCTGGTTCATTCAAATCAAATCACTCAATAAAGTGGAAACACAAAAAAATGGATTCACACTCATTTGCTACACAGAATAAATTCAAACAGGTTAGTAGAGTGACCCTAGTACTTTTTAACTAAATCAAGAGACAGAATCAGCGATTACCGACAAGAGTGCACATCGCAAATATGATACAGATCACGACTCTGTTTTCACCATTGAAACGGAATCGGGATCATGACCATGCACCCTCAAACGGTAAATGCAGGTATGTGAAGCGCTTCCATGGTTGGAAGAAAAGTCCAGCCTGACTGTGTCAACAATACCGTTACCTGCTGTATCCGATACATCAAAGGTCAGCGCATTACTCTTTTCGAGGTCATACGTGAATTCTGCCAAAAGGAACATCTTGTTGGAATCAACAGCGGAACCTGGATCACTGCCTTGCAGCCAGCCAGAGACTCGGCAATCCTTGGGTGCACTTGATCTGTCGTATGCCACACTCTGTACACAGTACATGAACAACATAATTGTGGCGACGTCAATTGAGAATAAAAATCAGAAAGGGCACTCTCTTAAATCAGCCCTCGATTTATTCTTGTTGGCCATCATTCAAATGAAAATTATAAGAAATTTGTTCATTCATAAATGATAAATTGCATAACTTCAACAACAACAAAAAAGAGAGTCAAATCTTTACTTCCGGTGCAAGTGTAAAATATATGTTTTTATTAGATAAAAGTGCTAGATGCTAGATGTTAATATGTTATAGTATTCAGAAAACAAAAGCAAAAGATAATTGATGGCATAAACTGTTTCTTCGGGTGCGCCACCAGAATGAGGCAAGATAAAAGGCACTAAAGAGCATATGAGTTGAAGCAATTATTTTTTTCCCGGAAGATAGTTGAAGCAATTAGAACAAAGAATTGGAGCATTCATATCATAGATGAACAGATAAGGTAGGATGGTGTTCTAACAGAACTGAGCCATTATTTATTAAAAATGAGATCCTAGGACAATTTTTGCATATGTTTTTTTAACTTTAATATCTAAAAGATCCATATATATTCAACTATATAAGAATTATCGCCTTCATCAAATTGAGAAAGATCTAAACCATAAGAAGTCTAGCAAAGTAATTAGACGTTAGTTAGCAGAAATAAGTTTTCTAAAAGAATGAGAGGCATGCCTTTGTGAGATCAAGTGCTGAAAGAATCAAAGCTTAGCTTAGATAGTTCATATCGGGTACAAATTATTTTGGCAAAAAGGACAACCGCAAGAGATCAAGTTTGAATATTCACATCTTATGGTTCTTATGTTATAGCTTCAGAACCAGTATTAAAAGAATCGGAATTACATTTAGATTTATCATCATAAAACAAACCAAAGAAAAAGACAAGTGCATAAGAGAAACTATAAACAACTTTATAACAAAGTATGCACGATAACAATGTTACCTTGGCAACATGCTCCAAAGTGACAGCCTCTGGGATAATAGCCGTGCGCAGTTTAATCTGAACAAACCCACTGCTTCCTTTCAATGGAAAGCACTGCCCAGGCTCTCCAAAACTTGGCTTCAATATCTTGTCTGCATCCCTATGAACCCCATTTTGACTACTTTTCAAAAACCAGTTAATTCCCTTCCCACCAAGAAATGGCTCTGAATGCCGAACAACCTTTCCCCCACCTGAAGACAATGCATAATCAAACCTGCCGAGCCCATCCGAGGCATGCTTCTCAATCTCGTTCTTAACAATTTCTCTCGCATAGGCTCCTAGATCACTTAAACTCACTGGATTCTCAGACTCACCATTTTCACCCTTCTCTTTTAACATTTGTTCATACATCTTTTCAAACTCTTCTTTTGTCAACAAATCCGCACTCTTCAATTCACTCAAGGATTTACCCAATTCCTCACTCTTTTCCTCCAATTTTTTCAATGACTTCTCCAATGACGCAGTTTGGCCCTCAATTCTCTCATTCAATTCCCTCCTCAAACCACCAATTTCGTTTTCAATTTTCTTATCAACGACGTCTACCTGAACTTGAATCATATTAGCCGTTGTTTTCAAGAAACTCTCAACCTCAGCAACCCTACCCTCAAATGTTGTCAATCCCATTTCTGCCCCAACGCCACTAACATCCTCTGATTTCAATGCCAATCTCCTAAAAATCTGCGCTAAGCCAACCAAAACAAGCAAAAGCGCTAAATTCTTACCAAAAATACTAACCGCAGTCAACCACCGAGGGTTTTCAGTCTTGTTAACCGCTCCTTTCCGCGACCGCCGCTGCAGGCCGTTCGAGTTTTGGCCCACGGCGACCTTTCTCACTTGCATTGAGTCCTTTGACGGTTCGGCACGACCTGAATGGTGGTTCAGATCTCTACTAAGACCCGCAGTGGCAGCGGCGGCACCGACAGCGGTTTTGTCTTCCATAAGGTTAATTCCATTAGCGTTAGGATCAACGACCGCCGCTTCAACGTTCAATCTCTTCTCGGCGACGAGGGAGCGCCGACGAGGAGTCGCCGCCGCCGCCGGGTCGGCGGTGGCGGCGGTGATCGAGACGGTAGATGCGGACATTATTGTTCTCCAATAAAATCAATCCCAAAAATCGATATTTCTAAACCTGAAATAATAAATAGGAAATTAATTATGTATTACGCGCTGGGTCACTGACGTGTTGAGGGAGAATATAGAAAATTCAACCGTCGCCAAATCTATAGGTAAGAGGATCTCTTTGGGGACCTCTTAATTTTTGAAATTATTCAAATTAGTCCTTTTTAAAAAGTTGAACAATCTAATTCCATAAATTTTAAAATTAAATCATTAAAAATAATTAATTACATTTTTAAATTTTATTAATTATATATATTTTTATTGATATAATACATATAATCCTTAATTTTTACTCATCATATTGGTATAATAATAAAAGTGAACCATCTTAGGTAACTTTTTTATTAGATAGGAATGTTATAAAGTAATATTTGTTTGAAATAATTTCAATAATTTTATAATAAATATTTAAACATTCTTAGTATAATAAGTCTATAAATAATATTTTGTCGATAAAAAAAGTGAAGTTGTTTCTCCTTATATTTTACACGTGTTGTGTTTTTTAAAGATATCTTCTCATAAATTCCTTTTTATAAATTTTAACTAATTATATTATATTTTCATTTATCCTCCTTTACTAAAAATTAAGAAAAGGAAAACGTTTAATTATATTATTTATTAAAAAATATGAAATTAAAAGGTAAATTCTCTGCACAGAGAATCCGCAAACGACTGAGTAACGACCTTCAAAGCACAACGCATCTGAGCATCTGAAAACTCGCCACGTGTTAATTATCCCACGTGTCCACTTCTGATAGGAGGCTTTATTTACTCTCCACGTCAAACCCACTCCCTACGTCAGCTCACGGTTTAAATATAACCAATTAACCCATCTGCGCTAAACCCACCGAGTCCTGATTCACTGCGTCAAGAACCTTCGGCTCCTGTCTTCAGTCTTCTCTCAAAAGCAATTATTTCGAGCAAGAATATGTTATTCCAATTAGGGATATGCTTATCCCTGCTATCGTTATTCCTAATTAAGTCGGAATCGGCTGTTTCAAGCATAGATCTAGGTTCAGAATGGCTAAAAGTCGCCGTCGTGAATCTAAAACCCGGCCAAAGTCCGATATCCATAGCCATCAATGAGATGTCGAAGCGGAAATCCCCGGCCTTAGTCGCATTCCAATCGGAAGCTCGCTTGCTCGGTGAAGAAGCCGCCGGGATCGTCGCTCGCTACCCCGACAAGGTTTTCTCCAATCTTCGTGACATGGTTGGGAAGCCCTATCAAGACGTCAAGCGATTAACGGATTCAATGTATCTCCCGTTCGATGTGGTTGAAGATTCTAGAGGTGCCGCCGAGATTCGAGTTTCGAGCGATGTTAGTTACTCTGTCGAGGAGTTGATGGGGATGATTTTGAAGTACGCGTCGAATTTGGCGGAGTTTCATTCTAAAGTGACGGTTAAAGATGCGGTAATCTCGGTGCCGCCGTATTTTGGACAATCAGAGAGGAAAGGTATTTTGAGGGCGGCGGAATTGGCAGGAATAAACGTCATTTCGCTGATAAACGAGCATTCGGGGGCGGCATTACAGTATGGGATCGATAAAGATTTCTCGAATGAGTCGAGGCATGTGATTTTCTATGAAATGGGTTCCAGCAGTACTTATGCAGCTCTTGTTTATTTTTCTGCTTATAATGCGAAGGAGTATGGGAAAACTGTTCCTGTCAACCAATTTCAGGTAAAAACAAAACAAAGAACTTTACGAATTTAAAAGGTTTTTGGAATTTACTTTTTTCTGCTTTCTTTAACCTGTCAAGCATCCAATTTGAAATCTATTGTTGTTAACGTTGATGATATGTAAATGACTTATTGGGTTTGTCATGAATGCAATTCTTAGAAACGGAAATGTGATTGCTGATAATCTGTTAATAAATCAGTGCATTAGACTGATCATCATTATTTATTCTGTTAACCAATAGAGCATAATTGGTGATGTGTAATTAAATCGATGAATTAGAGGGATCATTAGTGTTATTTTCCTAAAAAAAATCTGTTAATCAATCGAGGATAATTAGGGATCTGTAATTAAATCAGTGAATTAGATAGATCATTGATTTGTCATTTGTTTATTCAAATAATAATTTTCCTTGACACTGGAAACTTAGGTTGCTCTTAAGCTTCTATTTTCTAATGGATCTTGTAGTCTGTTCTTTTATAAGGCATTACAAGGCTTTTCTATGACTGCATCAGATCTGGTCACAGTTTATATCCCATTATACCAAATCTGGATATTGTTTACATGTTTGTTAACAACAGTTAACATCTTTTTTCAGGTGAAGGATGTTAGATGGGACTCAGAACTAGGAGGACGAAACATGGAATTACGGCTGGTGGAGTATTTTGCAGACGAGTTCAATAAACAAGTTGGAAATGGGGTTGATGTGAGGAAGCATCCCAAGGCAATGGCTAAGTTGAAGAAACAGGTTAAGCGTACAAAAGAAATTTTAAGTGCAAACACAGCTGCTCCAATATCTGTTGAATCCCTCTATGATGATAGGGACTTCAGGTATGTAGTCCCTCTATCATCTTATCTATTTTTAAGTACATGCTTGTCCATGGAAAAAAACTTGAGGTACTTCATATGCACCCGCGAAAAGTTTATTCTGCAAAGGCTCATGAATTCATTGAGGATCAACATATGATTCTTCTTGCTCTCAGTATTCTCTTCTCCATATTTCTGTCTTATAAATGCCAGGATATTGTATAAGACATTTTAAAATAGGCATTGCTCTCTTCAACCTTCCCCTTTAAGACCTTAGATCATTCCTTTAGGAAATATCATAGTTTATATGGAGTTTACAAAAATGATAACAAAACGAAAAAAAAATACTATTAATTCTTCTTTACCCTTTCATTCTAATCCTGTCCTTGGAAGTTATAATTTGTTTTGACTTTTATTTTCAAATAAATATAGCGGACAGCTAGGTGTCTGTTGTTATGTCAACTTTGTAATTTGAACATTAAATGAAATAGAGAACAAAATTCTAAGCTAGGACAGGTGCCTAGGGGTCATGCAAAGATTTCATCAATCAATCACCGAAAATAATCTGGAACATTATTGGGAATCTGTGGTAATTTTCGGGTGCTATACACGCTTGTCTAAAATTGCCTTATGTTTTTTCTTTTTTTTTTAACTTCCCTTCAGGAGCACCGTAACTCGTGAGAAGTTTGAAGAGCTCTGCACAGACCTTTGGGATAGATCCCTTGTACCTGTGAAAGAAGTGCTTAAGCATTCAGGTCTGCAAGCTGATGATATATATGCCGTGGAGTTGATTGGAGGTGCTACTAGAGTTCCAAAGTTGCAGGTTTGATCTACATTTTCTCCTTCTCTTCCATTTGTACGGAAACAAATTACATAAACAAGCACAGAAAGAAGGTTTCCTTGTATCATGTAAAATAACCAACTTGCACTTCATATTATTTTTAAAGGTTCACATTTCTATACACATGAAAGTGTGGTATAAAACCTATTTATTCTTGTTTCCATTTTCCCGAATAGGCCAAACTCCAGGAATATTTTGGTAGGGAAGATTTGGACAAACATCTGGATGCTGATGAAGCCATTGTTCTTGGTTCTGCTCTACATGCTGCAAATTTAAGTGATGGAATTAAGTTAAACCGTAAGCTTGGGATGGTTGATGGTTCCTCCTATAGTTTTGTCGCTGAAATAGATGGGTTTGATCTTTCAAAAGATGAAGCAATCAGGATTTTGCTTGTTCCAAGGATGAAAAAACTTCCCAGTAAGGTAAAATAATGTGTTGTTTGAACACATGTAGAGGCGGGATTAAAAAGATTACTTCTTTTTAGTAGTTTAATAATGGTAATGCCAAATTTCTCATTTACAGATGCTCAAATCTGTTAATCATGGCAAAGATTTTGAAGTATCACTTGCTTATGATCGTGAAGATCTTTTACCACCAGGGGTTTCCTTTCCTGAATTTGCGCACTATGCGGTGTCTGGTTTGACGGATACAACCAAGAAGTAAGGATCTATGTTGTCTTTCAATGCTTGAGGTGTTAATGGTTTGGTTTAGTTTCTTTTGAAAGGGATTTTGAGACGGTAACATTTGAAACAAATAAAAATGATTTTGGAAAATATATCTTTTTTTGCTTTGGTTTATTCCTTCATACTTTTTGGTCTGGAAGGGTGAGGTTCAAATGTAAAGTATTCAGTTATGTTGATACTGTTAATTACTTCATAGAAAACACCTTTATTCTTTATTACAATTTGATTTTAATCTTTCTGCAAGAAGTAAAGTTCTTTTGTTATCTGCCTTATGTAGGTACTCATCTCGGAATCTGTCTGCTCCCATCAAAACAAATTTGCATTTCTCTCTTAGTAGAAGTGGAATTCTTTCTTTGGATCACGCAGATGCTGTTATTCAAATAGCAGAATGGATAGAAGTTCCTAAAAAGAATTTGACCATAGAGAATGAAACCAGTGCTTCCTCCAATGTTTCAGATGACAATGGTACTAACAGCACTTCTGAACAAAGTAGCAGTAACTTGGAGTCAGATGGTGGGAGCAGTAATGCATCTAACAGTACTGTTGAAGAACCACGTCCAATGGATCTTGGTACAGAAAGAAAACTAAAGAAGCGGACCATCAAAGTTCCACTGAAGGTATGAACAATGTTGAACATTTAGTTAAATGCAATTATTTTCCTTTATTTTGCTAGAATATATTTTTATTTAGCTTATTATTGTTTCATTTTTGTTTTATATCTTTTCCCACTTTCTAATTCTTTGTAGGTAGTAGAGAAAACAACGGGGCCTGGAATGCCTCTTTCAAAAGAATCTTTGGCTGATGCTAAACTTAGATTGGAAGCATTGGACAAGAAGGATGCAGAGCGAAGAAGAACAGCGGAGTTAAAAAATAACCTTGAAGAATATATATATGCTACGAAAGAGAAGGTGCAGTTTTTGTTTTTCTGTTAAATTTTATTATGCTATTAAATTTGCTTGCCTCATGATGGACGTTTTTCGAGTTTGTCTCACCTATTTTATTTGATATTCAACCGCTCAGGTTTTCTACATAACCAGAAATTGTTGTTGTTTCTGTATTTGTTTATTTAATTTTCACCATGTCCAATGTATTATATGAGTGGTTAATTGTCCATGGCATTTAACCTTTGAGTGATCAATGTAACTCAAGTTAATCTGTACCGTAATAATTTTTCCTTCTGTTTCCAGTTTGAAACATCTGAAGACTTCGAAAAAATATCTTCAAATGATGAACGCCAGTCTGTTATAAAAAAGCTTGATGAGGTGAGCCCCATCTTTTCAGAGTTTGTTTGTCAGTTCGCTCTGATTAAAAATTAAGCATAGAGCATTCTTTTTCTAGGTACAAGAATGGTTGTATAATGATGGTGAAGGTGCGAGTGCCACGGAGTTTCAAGAACGTCTAAATTTGTTAAAAGCAGCAGCCGACCCGATATTTTTCCGGTATCCTCTTTTTCCTTTGTTTTTTTTTATTGTGTCAATATAGTCTGAACAATCATCCATTAGAAGGGCTTAAGAATGGTGGGCTGAAAGAATTTCTGCTGCTATTCTTTAGATTTAAAGAGTTGACTGCACGACCAGAAGCAGTAAAAGTGGCTCGACTTTACCTCACTGACTTGCAACAGGTATGTTAGATTGTTTATATTTACATGCTTTCTAAATATCCACTGCAAGGTTTCGCTTAGTTGTTACTCTTTGTTGGGGGGGGGGGGGGGTGTAGAGATCAAAATATATCGTTAACTGCTACACAAATAATTATGTCTGTGGCTACTCGTGTAGACTACTCGTGGGTGGGAGACAGACAAACCTTGGCTGCCAAAGGACAGAATAGATGAGGTATTTTGTTCACCTTCGAAATTCTCTTTCTAATATTTTCTAAAATAGGTTTCTGCTTATCCTGTGGTGAAAACATTTTGCTTTTCAGTTGTCAAGCAGTATGAACAAGTTGAAGACTTGGTTGGATGACAAGGAGGCGGAGCAAAAGAAGTAAGTTATTGCTTTTAGTTTTATGTTTGAAGTCTTTTCATTTGTGTAACATAATGAGATATTTGATCTTATGGATCACTTGACTAATGCCGTCGATCCGGGTAGGACCAAAAGGGCTGCAAAGCTCTCGCATTAAGTTTTTATGCTGCTGCATTCCTTAGGACTCGAATGCCGTTTGATCCAACCTGAGGACATTCATATCCGACCTGAGGCCTATCATGCATATCTCTTTAATTTTGCATTTGAGCCTTGTTCTTACATGTCCAACCCAATGACGATTTTGTTAACCTTTTCTCCAGGACATTGGGACACAGCACACCTGTTTTCACATCTGAAGAAGTATACGAGAAGGTATACAATTTGCAAGAGAAGGTACGTCTTCCTTGTTCGCTTTGATAATAAGATCACTTTGTAGTTTTGCATAAATGTGCTTAACTCGTAATACATCGCATCGTATTTAGGCTGCAAGCATTAAGAGAATTCCCAAGCCAAAACCTAAAGTTGAGAAGCCCATAAAGAATGAAACGGAGACCAAATCGGAGAATACAACAAGTTCTGACTCGGCTCCAGAGAAGGATACCTCTGAAAATGAAAAACCAGGTGGGAACACAGATAGCTCAACCAATGAAAATGGAGAATCCAAACCTCACGACGAGTTATAGTCCATTTCAACACAACTAGCAAAAGACTCTTTTAACTAATTACATAGCGCCTTTCAATATCTTGAGATTGGTGGTAGCATAAGTGGGTGAGAGCAGTTTTGCTGATGGATTTAAAGGTTTCCTCCGTCCATCAGCAACGATGATGCCTTCCGTTTTAAGGTAAGGAACATTTCTTTGTGGTATGGCGTTTCCGGTAACGATTGTTAGAGAATTTTCTTATAGAAAAGGAGCTGCCGCCACTATTTATGATATCTTTTAAAAATAGGTAAATAGATAGATAGACTGAAGAATGTGGAGCCTGAAACATAAGAAAGCAGTCTTCTCTGGAATTAACTTAGGGTTTATGACACCCTTTTTTGATACCAGATGTTTTGTTATGTGAGACTATTAATTATTGCATTGTTGAATGCGATGGTTGAATCACTGCCTTCATGATATGAGCCTTCCGTTCGTATTGTTTGTTTCGTTATGGAGATTCGAATTTTACGCTTTTTTTCATTCATTTAATTATCTTAAAATATATAAAACTAAGAAGTTTTATATTATTATGTCAGACACTTCAATCTCATTTAAATTATGAATTCAATACCTGTTAAGAATAAATTTTTTCTTAGTTCTCTTTGAATAATAATTGTTAATTTCTTTAAAGCTAGTTTATATTTATATTTTATGTACTATAATTATAAAATGTATTTGTTTCATCATAATTAGTTATTATAAAATATAATTTCATTAATAATTTCATTGAATAATTATAAACTGAGTATTCATAATAAGATTAAATTAGAATAAACATTTGACCTTACAAACTGTATTTTATATTGAAATATTATTATCTGACATGTGATTTAATAAAAATGTTATCTTTTAACATGATTTCCATATTTAATATATTTTTGTAGTAAGCTTATGATTATGTTTTAATAAAAAGTTTTAAAATATAAAATAAATTTGATTTCAAAAATACTTTTGTAAACTCAAAAGCTACTAATTGTAATTTCTACATTATCTATTATTATAAAATAATATTATTTTACGAGTTCAAAATTATTTTTGACAAATAAGCATCCAAGATCTTTGAACTTTCATAAAAATAAAAATAAAATAATGTGGTCCTCTAACTTCAAAAAAACAATATAATGTAACCATGTCAACATCGTTTTCCTTTCATTGACCAAAGTTGTGTTAATTCCTACCGTTATAAATTGAGTAAATTATATTATTCATCACTCAATTATTTTTTTCTCTTTTATTTTGGTTATTAAAATTTAAAAGTTTTCAATTTCAAAAACCCTAGTCTTCAGGGACCAAGCCTGTAGTTAACCCATTTTATTTTAAACTCTAAACCCTACCTCCTTTCTCTATATCATCCGTGCGTCGCCCCCATCTCCCTCTTTCCCTTCTAATTTGTTTCTTCACGCCACCGCTAATCGTCGACTGTTATAAACCAAATTGAGACAAAAATGAGCAAGATGATGCTGTCATGTTCGTATCCTTATTAATGATTAAATCACGTGCATTTTACCCTTGATTATTATGTTTTTGTTTCCTTTTTCTTGCTTAAAGAATTGGGTTTTGATTTCCCATCTGTTGGTTGAGGAAAAAAAACAGGAGTTCAAATGCAACTATAATATCCATTAAAGTCAGCTAAGGTTCAAAAACTTGTTCCCTTTTACTTTTTTCATTCATCAAACAAAATCATAAAAGAGCATGTTTTTTTCTTATGTGCAGGACAAAGCTTAAGCAAACTTAGGCAGACTGTGAGTTCTTCAACAAGTGTTGTGAGACACTGACAGATTAGAGCAGGAGACTGCAAAATGAACTACAATAACTCAAGGCACTAAAAATGGCGGCTTAGCCTTTTTACATGCGGATGCCGACAGCTACTCTCACCATGTTCCCGTCTTGTGAAAGAATCGGCGGCGTTTGCCGATGGCAATTCCAAAAGCCCATTTTCAATGGCTTCGAGGCCTCATTTCTACGATCCCTTCTCCAACCCTTCTGCAGCATGTTGATTAAGTTCTTTAGAACTCGGTATATGAAGAAAAAGAAGAAGAAAAAACTTCCCCCACAATCCTTTTTTTTTTTTTTTTTTTGTTAAAGGGCTTGTATTGAATTAAAAATCAAGGTAATTAGTAGAAAAAGGATGGTATAATTACCGATCAGTCTTCTCATTTTTTTTCAAATATTTATGTTTTTAAATTATAGTCGGAAGAAGAAAAATAGTATACTGTGAAGGAAATAGTCTTAATATTTATTATTGATTCATTTGTTCCATAGCTAATGATGATATTTTTTTATCAATTCCTCCTTTAGTTTGTTTATTCTTAAATTTTGATTAATGGATATGGATAGAACATTTTATTTAAAAAGGCAGGCGAGGTTCCCGAAGAAGGAATTTGTGTTTAAAAAAATGGGTTAACTACAGATTTAAACCCTGAAGTCTTTAAGGTTTCTGAAATCGAAATCTTTTAGTGTTTAGTGACCAAGATAGAAGAGAAGAAAACAATTGAGTGATGAATGTGTAATTTATCCAATTTATCCAAACTTTTAGAGTGCTTGTAGTTTGGTCACTCAACTTTTGAAACCTACAATACAATTATAGAACTTTTAGTTCGTATTCAATAAGGTCCATATCATTAACTCCCGTATGATTTTGCTGACATGGCACTTAACTGTTGTTAAGCCTCCATCTTTCTTCTTCTTCTTTCTTATTCTCCTCCGTTCTTCTTGATTATATTATATATTTTCACTGAACTGGAAAACTATGCATTTACTCCACGCCATCATTGCCGGCGACGACATATCCGGATATTGCCCAAATTCATTCGACTGCAAGGAACAACTACAACCCTTCATCTCCCAACGGCAAGGAACAAATATGTTAGTTCACTGCAACCTTCAATCTGTAAAAGTATGCTTTTTTTTTGGATAAGTAAAATTTTCATTCAATATCCAAAAGATACAACATCAAGGTGCAACAATACAACGAATCAAGAAACACAACCTCCCCAACAATACGTCAAAACCATCCAATGAACAAAACCATTCCAGCAAAACAAAACAGTAATACCCAACCCTCAAACAAACAATTAGCAACCAATTCCCCAAGCATTGCAAACAGTTGGTGAGTAAGGAACGTCTGTTCATTCTGTTTCAATCCCAATTGCCTCATTCATCTCCCAAGCGAAATACCAAAAGAAGCAGGGGAATAATAATGGAGACCACAAAAATAGTAAAAATGAAAATTTTAGATGAATGGTGAGAATTCAATTTCCATGAATACTGAAGCAAAAGTTCTAGCCATTACCATTAAAAAGAAAAAGGAAACTCATTACCCAATTTCAAACACACACACAAAAATCAAAATTCAATTTCTCGGTAATCAAAGGAAATCCCCAAAAAGAACGTAGAGAAATACGTGTAAAAGAAAATAACAAACCTTGAACAGAAAAAGAAGATCAGGCCCCCATTTTTTCAAAACCTTGTGACCAAACACATTCGGATTTTTCCATATCCAATCTTTTAAACTCAAATTCCCACCTTCTCCATTGTCATCAGCCATAAAACATGGCCCTGAGTCATGGGTTCCCAGAAAAGAAAGCGGGGGGGGCTTAACGAAACAAAGGATGCTGATTTTAAAGAAAAATGAAAAGAGAAGATAAAAGGCTACAACAAGAAGAAGAAAAAAAGAAAGGGGGCTTAACGGTAGTTTAGTGTCACATCAGCCATAACTAACACGAGACAGGAATTTTATTGAAAATAAATTAAAAATTTAATGATTGTATTGCAAGTTTCAAAAGTTAGGTGACCTAAATATAATCTATTTAAAAGTTTGGGGGACTATTTTTATAATCTACCCTTATTATTATTATTACTATTTTACTTTTTCACCTTCAAGGGTAGGTGTGGATATTTATGATATTCTTAGAACAAAGCTTTAAGCCTCCCAATTCCCATCTATTTCTCAAAGTCGGTTCAGTCTTCTTCACTTCAATGCTCTTCTTCTTCAGGTAAACATCGATTCCATTTGTGATAATTTCATGATAAATTATAACATAAGTTGTTTCCTTTTCCATAGATAATCCTAGATCTCTTTCTGTATACTCTTTATGTTTATTTATTTTACTTTTTTCAGCATTAAAAGGGCAAGGATTGTGAACAATAAAATGGGTATTTCTTATTTTATAGAATCATTTTTCATGGCTTTGATTTCTTGTTCTGTAATTTTCTTTTACATAGGATATTGATTCTGTGCATAAACAAGTCGAGAATGGAGAAAGCTAAAGTGGGTATTCGTTGTTTTTGAAGAAAAAAAAACTATTAAAAGGGGAAATTTTTTTGGTTCAAAGGGCTGATCTTTTGTGTGATTTTGGCATATGTCAGGAGCTTGGTATAGTGCATAAACAAGCCAGAGGTTAAAATTTTCGGCTCGAAGAACTGATCTCTGTGTAATTTGGTTCACATTGGAGCTTTAGTGATTTTGGCGGAAAGACTTGGCTTTTGCTTGAAATGGAAGGAGTGGTGGGTGGAAACACTGTTCGACCTAATTCGATTGGTAAATCTGAAGTTTTGGATGTAAAACCAATGCGCACCTTGGTTCCAGTATTCCCTGAGCCACCTGAGGGTGCTCCGTTCATCTGCGTGTCTCCCAACGGCCCTTTCCCGTCTGGGTTTACACCATTTTTCCCATTTAGTGGTGTCAATCCAGCTGCTTCGCCAATTCAGACGGCTGGACCTTCCGGTGGCCAAATTGTATCACCGATGAATGCACATGGTAATCAAAGACCCAAACCGGCTACACAAGTGGATGCACATGGTAATCCTATCAAGAAAAGGGGAAGGGGAAGACCGAGGACTCGGTTTCCGTAGTAGCTGCCTACTTGGCAATTTCAATCCAGGAATTAGTGTATCCGAACAATAAGATGTTAACAGGGAATAAGTCGGAAGATGTGGTTTTGAGGTTTGAATCAGTTAGGACAAAAGCTTAGCCAAAAGGAAGATGCGAACTAATCGATTTCCGACATGGTTTTAACACGCAGGCTTGAGAGCTGTCAACACAATGTGGAGCAAACAGTTGCGTTCTTCCTAACGGAGTTGTGTTAGAGAGGTAGAGCTAGTCGTGTTGGGTGAGCAAGTAGATTTTCGTGTATTGGGGAAGTCTTTAGAGTATCATATCCTAGTGTTGGCATATGTGTAGATCTTCGAGTCGGGATAGTTGTAGACGAGCAAAACTTTTGGCGTTTCTAAAGACCAGCATAATTTGTAGCTTTGTATTTGGGAGTGAATGTGGACTAGGGATCTGGTTTATTTATTTTTCCAAGTTTTAGGGAATCGTATTTTTAACTACATATCCAAGCATGCTTTATACTCTGCTATCACAAATTATTTATCAAGGTTTTCTTAAAATATTTAAATCTATTGACCAGTAAAATAAATTACAGCAAGCACAAATTAAAGGAAAAAAGTCGGCTCATGAAACAAATAATAAGATTTTTTTTTCAGTATAAAAAAATAAGGGAAGGAGGAAATCTAAATATATATTTCAACAATAATTGCATAAATATATATTTTATTAAAAATATCTAAAGTTCGATTTAAAAAATTATCGTAAATTCAAACTTTTCCCATTATTAATTCTGCCTTTTACAAAATTCACCCTGATTTATATCGGATATGATTTGGTTTTAGGAAAACTGTCACTTCTATCAAATTGAGTCAAAATTCGTAAAATATCTTATGAAATGTTGGTAAAGTTTATATGTACAAAATATTATAGATTTTTGGTAAAAGAACATCATAGTTGTATGTACTTAAAAAAAATTAATGTGATCATTGTATTATTTTTTCTTTTAATGTAGTCTTCCATCTTAGAAAATAAACTCGAAGTAGCCTTTTGATCAATATTTTTCGTTATTGACCGTTAGTGTGACAGTGTATGGTGTTGACATGGCGATTCACATTGCTGACATGACAGTCGATGGTAATTGATAACGTGACAGATAACATGATATATGAGTTAAATTGATAACTCAAACATGACATATGAAACATATCACTACCACATAAAAAACGTAATGTTCAACGATGAAAAACATTATTCAAAAAACCACATTAAATTTGTTTTTTGAATTGGAAGACCAAAAAAAAATAATATGAAGACCACATTAATTTTTTTTTAAATATACAAAAACTTCTTATACTTTTTGTCAATATTTATCAAACAATCTATATTTGGAATGTTTGATAGATTGAATGACGTTATAACTTAGAATTGAATATTAAAATAAGATGAATTATTTTTAAATAAGACATTATCTACACTAGGTTCATTTTGTTATTTCGTACATCCATTCAAAAAATCAATATCCAATGTGTCATGTGACCTAGTTTACACATAATTAATAAACTAATTTTCATTAAAAAAAAATCCTTGTTTTCCATCTCAAATTCAAGAAAAAGCATAAATAAAATTTTGGGAGGTCAACGACAAGGACTAATCCATAATACTTTTGAGAATAAAGACACACATATATTAATCACACAAAATTTTATACAGTAAATATAAATAAACTTTAAAAGTAAACACAATCAATAAAATAAAATAACGAAAGAAATTTGGATTTTAAAAAGGCATGCATCCACCAAATATGTTTGTCCAAGGCCAAGCCCAAATTAAAAAAGGGGGCTAAAACTTTAACCAAACCCATTTTTGGGTGTATTTTTTCTCTTTTCAAATTCTCTCAAATTTCGAGCAGATGGCCCGACCCTCGAACAAGTCTACTTATGAGATAGCAGCCAATAATATCAGTCTATATTAAACACTAAATGTTGGGACAAAATAAACCATTACAAAAAGCAGTTCTTCCTCTGAATATACAGAAGGCTTATTCATTACTCGTCATATGATAAATTCTAAAATCCAGCGAACCAAAGGGAAACCAAAAACACACAAAACATCCTTCAAATTTAAACACTCGTATAGGGGGGGCACTTGCCTTCATAAAGTCTTTAAACCATTTCAAGCTTGTACCTTTTAAACGTACTTTCAACCTACACAGAAAATATAAATAAAACAAGGTCAGCACCCAATGTTTATCATCGGCAGCAAAAACAAAAATGAAAACAACTCACCAATGTTTATCCTCTGAATCTATAGTGTTGTTCTGTCATGAACTTGTCAGAGATGTTCATGATAAGTGCAATTCAAAAGTAACATATAGTAAAATATAACAACTCACCAAGTACGTTCTCACACCCATCATTGTCAGTCATCTCTACGCGATCTTCTCTCACTAGACCGGACATCATCATATGCCATTCTATCCCGCACATTACCTTTATTCCCTTGATCGTCTTCCCTGTACCTATGTCTTCCATGATTCTCATCCTCATCCCTTCCACGACTTCTATATTTATGGTCCGTCTCATCTCTTTCTTTTTCTCTCCCTCCGGGTTCCTCTTCTTCCCTGCCATTCCTTCGTCCACCTCTCTGGTCCTCGTAAACCCGATCATCTCTCTTAGATCCATCATCTGGTTTGCTGATCCTGCTCTGAAGTCTGCCATCTTGTCTACCACTCTCACCGTCAGGCTCTCCTCCAGTCCTAACTGACCTAGAAGTATTGTCCCTCTTCCGATCATCTCTCTCCCACCTAGAATATTCATCCCTCTTCCGATCCTCTCTTCCCCATCTAGAGTATTCATCCTTATTCTGGTCATCTTCCCCCCACCTAGAATATTCATCCCTATTCAAATCATCTCTCCCCCCATAATCTTTGGCATTTGATTCAGAATTGAACTTATCCTTTGGATTATCCCTTTTTTGCTCCATGCCTCTTCCCAAGTTTCGACTTCTTGACTTTGATTCTGGCTGCTCGTCATGGAATTCATCATCGAACTTCCTCTTTCCTTTCATCATTTCCCTATTGTTTTCTGATTTCTGCAATCTCTCTAATCTATCACCCTCATTTAGGGTTCTTCCCCTTCTATCATCATTCTTGGCTGCAGCAGATGCAAAGTCCTTTTCTTCTTGATATCGACGACCTCTAGCATTATGACTGTCATCATCACCTCTATGTCCTCTTCTATCTTTGTCAACAGCATTATTCTTTACAATAGTTTGATGCTTTACATCATGTTTATCGGAGTCACCAGAACTTGCATCAGTATCATCTCTCGGAGAGACCGATCTCCTAGCAGTCCTTTCTCTTGCTGCTTTAGCCTCGCCACTTCTCCTGCCATAGGATGAATTGGGATTCTCATCATCCTCAGAATCATGTCTTCTACCTCTTCTCCTACCCTTCTCTACTTTTTCATCAATTTTACTAGAATCACTATCATCTTCCGTATCATACATATGACCATGTTTCTGAACTATTTCCTTTTTAGGATCTCTTGTTCTATCTCCATCGGAATCATATTCACCTTTCTCCCTTCCCCTTCTACCAGCAGTGTCGGAGTCGGCCTCATTGGAATCATTCCTACGAGGACCTTTCTTAACTGTTTCCTTTTTACGGCCTCTCCCTCTCTCTGCATCAGAATCAGATTCACTACCCATGTTGTCCCTCGCTCTCCTCTGACTCCCAATCAACTCATACTTTTGTTTATGGATTTCACCTCTCTTCTTTTCCCTCTCATCATCAGAATCAGAGGCATCCACACTGGAGTCATGCCTATTACGAACTTTGTTAACTGTTTCTTTTTTTCTGCCTCTTTGTCTTTCAGCATTAGAATCGGATTTGTTACCCATATTGCCCCGCTCTCTCCTTTGTCTCCCAATCAACTCGATCTTTTGTTTTTGAACTTCACCTCTCTTCATTTCCCTCCCACCACCAGAATCAGAGTCATCCTCACTGGAGTCATGTCTCTTAGCTGTTTCCTTTTTATAGTCTCTTGGTTTGTCTGCATCAGAATCAGATCCACTACTTCTATTTTCCAACTTTCTCCTATGGCTCCGAGTCAACTCAATTTTTCGTTTTTGAATTTTACCTCCCTTCTTTTCCCTCCCACCATCAGAATCAGAGTCATCCTCACTCGAGTCATGCCTATGACGACTTGTCCTAACTGTTTCCTTTTTATGACCTCTTGCCCTATTTGAATCATAATCCGATTCACTACCCTGCAATATTAAAGAAGAAACCAAATGATTAAAATACAAATGGTGACACAACATCATACATATCAGTGTATTAACATTAAACATAATCCACATATGTGATTAACTGATATCATAGCTTTCATTATGTTTAGGTCAAAATCATTCATAGAAACAGCTATCTAATAAATCAATTTTGATGATAATTTATAAGAATGTAATCTCACAATTTATTCTTTAATATACCACTATCTTATCCTTCTTGATGAATAAGATTCCTTGAATATGTATTATGATGTGTAACACTTTACCTAATTTACTTATTTATCAAGATTTATGCAAATTAACATAGTTCAATGACCCATGGATTGCATTACCACATGAATTATTCACCGAAAATGCAAAAACCACTATAAAATTTAAGCTCAGAATGAGAATCTAAATTAAACATAATTGTATTACCTGTCTATCATTAGGTCTGCTTCTATTGCGCTTCTCTGATTTTTTTGACTTCTTTCGACTGACAATATCATCAGAACCACTACTCTCAGTATCATAATGCTTACGACTCTTCTTGCGAGCAGTTTTCTTTGAATGCTCTACATTGCTGTCTGTATCAGTATCCGAGTCCTGATGCCTAGACCTCTTCTTATCCTTTTTCTTTTTTCGATTTTGCAGCTCTTCATCTTCATCTCGAACAGCTTGAACTTCTTTCTTGTCAGCTTTAACATTAAGATCATCCGCATCCAATGCTGCAGAAACAGGTGGATCTCTATTCAGAAAGGAATGCTCCCGCTCATCGTTATTTTTTCGACGATTTGGCAGAGGAGGAAGCCCAGATTCAGAAACCCCGATTCCAAGAGCAGCCCTAAAGGTCTGCATCTGCTTCTCCTTCCTCGCAGCAACTTGGTGGGTCTGCGTATTTGAAACCCTAACACCCAAAACATGAATGGTTCAATAAATACACAATAGAATCCATAATCCTCCATTAATAATAATCAAAGAAAACAGAAAGCTGCTAATAATCAACTTTGGTACGTCTGCTTATCTGCAACCCCAACCTACAAAGCATGAATGAATCAATAAATGAACCATAATCACTAATTTTAATAATAAAAGAACATTAAAATTAATAGAAAATTACTTTTGTCGATGAGTAGGCTTAGGTACAACTTCTCCTTCTTCTTCATCTTTCTCTTGCTGGGCATCTTCGAGAGCTTTCCTAGCCTCGACAAGCTTCTCGGCGACCTCAGACTCAGTGTAACCTTGTTCGGTGAGTTTATCTTCCAAAACCACAAGCCTGAGCTCAATCTGACGCTTGCGGTCATGCTCCAGGATTTCCTTGTTGGGTTCCCTGGTGGTGAGACCGGCCGTACCTTGATCGGCCTCGAAAGGTCTGGTGGAATCGGTTACCCGATTCGTCTTCGGCTTTACGAAGAATTTGTTGCTCTGAATGTAACCATTGGTGCCTGACCCTCGAGGGGTTGTCAGACCGATTCCGTTGTACATTTAATTGTCTTCTCAAAACCCTAACTCAAATACCTGCATTTTTTCCAATTTACGATTAAGATAATAGATGTAATTGGATTTTGTTATCAATGGAAAAATAAACAGTGAAATTCAAAGGCAAGAAACGGAAAACTTACAGAGATTTGTGATTCAAATCGTTCGTGCTTTACTTTGCTCCTGGAAAATTAAGTTTGGATAAAACCTAATTTAACTAATCAATGTAATATATACAGACGAGTATGCTTGAGAAGCGAAACGACACCGTGGGGTCCCAGACTTTTAATATTTTGGTTTAATATATAAGTTAGTACCTGAGATGGGTAATCTTTTTTATGCTAGTACCTGAACTTTTTTTAACCGATTTGATATAAAATATTTTTCAAATTTTTGTGGGTGTAACATTTTAACATCCAATCAAATTCGAACCTATTATGTTTATTCTATCTAATAAAAATAAATTATATATATTTGTGTTAGTTGAATTAGATCGTATGTGAATTTTATTTTAAAAATTGTTTTAAATTTTAGATCAATAATGTATGAAAGGCGTATAATATATAGATCAGATTTATATGATTTTTAAATTTAAAAATTATATATATGGATTATGTTTGATAATTTATTCTAATAATTTGGAGTTATTATAAAATATTATTTGTTTCTAATTTTTCTTAGTTATTGACAACACATATCCTACAACGTAATTGCTCGAACATAAGACTTTAAAAGAGAAGAACATTCATTTAATCATTAAAATAATCTAATGAGTTCTTATTTTATTTATATCGATCCAGTTGATAGTATTTACGGCATGAATATTGGCCCAATGGTGTGTCATTGGATGGTGATACAAATTGAGGGCAGGTAATCGATAGAGATGGAATATCTAATATATATTTAATTAGAAATATAAATATTTGAAAAAATATTTATTATTTTATAATAATAAAATGGCTTGTTTAGATTTCACTGAATCTCATCGAAACCCACATTAATAAATTAACATTAAAAGAATTTCAGACTATAACCTTAACCCCACCCAAGCTTATATAACATGGTCCAAATTTATAATAATAGTAGTTTATGAATAATGAGAAATCAAGTATACTGTATCCATTCAACTTCAATATATATTACGAGCTGGAAAATCTTTTCAATACACTAGGATACTATTTAATTTAACATATCATCATCATTATTGATAATTCTATAAAATACTTTTTAATAATATAAAATAATTATAAGTGTAGTAGATGTTCAAAATATTTTTAAATCATTGATAATGCGCATCAATCGTGCACATATAATTTCTCAAACTCAAAACCTTTAAAAAAACTACCTCTAATCACTAAAACCACCTAATGAATTTTTCATTAAATAATTTTAATTTAGTATTTTTATTATAATATCCAATATTGAAAAGCCATGACCTAACACCGTCAACATGATTGGTTTATTATACGCAACATGGTAGCATGCAACCTTGTCATACTAATCAAAGCACTCTTTAATCGATTCAATAAGATATCCTCATCCAGATTTCATATGATTGGCATTATGAATCCTTATAATATTATAAATACTTGAACACTTTATCCCAACAACTCACATGATTCTTAGGGTGCGTTTGGTTCACGGAATGTAAGATTACCAGTGAGAATAAAATATTATCAGGGAATAGAATTACTGAGAATGTTGTATTTTGTGTTTGGTTGTTTAACAGGAATGTAAGATTGCCGTGTTTGGTTAAAGGAATAAAAGATTATTGGAATGTATATTTGACCAAATTATCCTTATTATATATTTGTATAATATTACAAATTGTAAAATATTTATATATTTTCTTTAAAAAATTAAATTCATAATATTTATATAATTTTTTTTACAAAATTAAAAATATAAAAAAGGTTTAATGAAATGGTAAATTTTTTTAACCACTGAACTTCATATAAAATTTTAATTATAGATTTTTTTTTGTAAATCTAAAATAATTTAAGGATAAATTTGTAATTTAACCTTCGTAGAATTTTTATTATTCAATGACAGAAGAATGATATTTTTGAAAAAAAAATAAAAATTTAAGGGCATTTTAGTCCAAAACGCCAGTAATGTTACAATACCTAAGGGAAGGGAGGTAATGACATTCCCGGTAATATATCCCAAAAAATCTACTATTGGTAATAAAACATTACCGGGAATGAGATTCCCGACCAACCAAACATGGGAATGTGGGATTCTCATCCCATGGAAATCCCACAATCCTTGAACCAAACACCCCCTAAATATTATAGATGAGGTCATACTTGATTCTTAAGGGGTTTTTTTTTTTTTTTTTGGAAATTTTGATTCTAAAGGCTTATGTGAGCAACAAGGGGTCATTTAATATCAATCTTTCACACGTTTTACAATAAGGGCATCCAACTGAATCAAAAATATACTTGACAATTAAACACTCAAATTGCATACACCCATTCGGCAACCAGCATCACTCCTTTTCAACAGCCTAAACACACCCAATATATAACAAAAATCTATCGATTCCACTCCTCCAAATACACTAAAAATCAACTAACAATTATAAAAGCCTTACCCCCACATTACAGAACAAACATACCTTAACTCTCCTTATCTATCTCCCAGCTTTGAAAAACGAATGGTGCTGCAACCCTTCAGTTGCGAAGTGATCTGCCAATACTTTGTTTTGTCGACATACAAGGTTGAACTGCACTTTTACTAGTCTACGGACAAGCTTGTCAATTCCACTAGATACGATCACCATCGCCAAGGTCGAAGTAACCCAGATTGGTTTATCAACATGCTTTCTATCCTTTTTTTTAAACTAATCTATTGTATTTCATTTAATAAAATTTGATTTTTGTTAACATTATTATTTTTAGTTGAATCGAGTTTTACTCACTCTTATTTGAAGGATTAGAACTGGGCTTGCTAACGTTGACTTCTGTGTATCATTATCTTCATGTTTCCTCTTTTAAATTTAGCCGGATCTTATGTTTATGTCTATATGCAGATATTCTTTCGCAGGGATTATTATGCAGGGATTAATTCACGTTACAGACGCACATATGATTTTAATGACTGCATATGAATATTGTTTAGCTATGTATTTATGTATTTATTTATACATGCATTGCATTTTATCTAAATTTTTAATTTTCTGACTGCCGGAGGTCTTCCACGGAAGCTACTCTCAACCTGGCGTTGGGGGTAGCCTACTACCCTACCTCCCCCTTACCCCATACATATGGGAATTGGGTTTTGTTGTTGCTGTTGTTGTTATTTGAAAGATTCTTAGGTGAATGAGATGATATCGAGTAGGGTTTGACTGGACCGGATAAAAAATACGATTGTTTTGGTTTGAGTAATTGCGCTGGATTTGATTTGGGTCGAGTCTGGACTGGTTGGATCTGGTGAGGGGTGGATTTGAGTTTGGTGGGCTGAGTTGATAAGATAAGAGTTATGGGTTTTGCCTAATAATTAGGATTTTTGGCTAATTTATATTAGGAGTTTATATCATTCCATCAAACGATGTTAGTGGTTGTCGACAGTAGTTTACGTCTGATTATTTATTATTTATTATAATTATTATTATTATTATTATTATTATTATTTACATTTTTCTCTACAAACTAAATACAAGAGGCCCAATCGGGCCACCACCCCAAGACCCGAGACCCAGCAGGAACAAGCCCAATTAAAGCAACATGTACCCGACACAACAAGCAATCCAGCCCAAACCCGGATTTTGCCAACCCCATACACTGCTTCACCAGACCCCGGTTGAAGCCCACCAGACCCTACCATGCCCACGTGAAGCAGCAACACTCTCCACAATGCTTGCTCAGCTGCTGCCAGACCCCCAAAAGATGTCATACACGCCACCAGCCTGCAACAACCATCACCACATCACCAATATATCAAGCAAAGTCAAAAGATTTCTTAAGACTAATACTTACTGTAAATCGGGTATAAAACTCAAGCAAACCAATGTAAAAAGGGTTCCCCTTTTCGATTTTTACAGAGAAAAAAAGTAATAATATTCGAAAAATTGAGGTATATTTTGTTTTCTTTTTTGTTCTTTTCCTTTTTATTCTCTGTTAAGTTCGAACGAAAAAAATAAAATAAAATAAAAACTAAAAACTAAAGCTTACAACCAAAATAGGGGAAAGGGGTTAGATTCATTACCTTAGTAGGAGTTCGAACCGGAGCCGGTTCATCATCGTCGGAGTTAGAGGGAGCCGAACCGCTGGGGTTGTTTTGGAGTTTTTAGGTGGGGTTTAGCCTAGATTAGTGGTCTAAGGGTCTGGATCTAAGCATTTTGGGTGTTTTGGGTTAATTTGGGGATTCCAGCAACCGTATGCGGTGGTCGAAAAGTGACCAGGCGCCGTGTATGGCGGCCACAGTGGGACGGCCGAAATAAATTGAGAGAGAGGAGAGACTCTCTCTCCCCTTTTTTTTGAAGAATATAAGTGGTATATATAGATAAAGTTTCAGGTAAAATTTCTCTTAAGTCCCCCAATGTTTAACGCCTTTTTGCAAAATAGCCATGTGTAGGGACCTATTTCATAATTTAACCATTTATGTTTATGTTTTGTAAGTTTTGGTTTATTTACTTTTTATTCCCTCTAGTTTAGCTGTGTTTTTGCATGTTAGTCAACTGTAGGAAATGTTTTTGTTATTTACCCATTTTAGGCATGTTATATATTTTTTGGGTTATTTTTCGTATAGTCCTTGTATGTTTAGCGTGTTTTTACATTTTGGTTATGTGTAGTGGTTGTTTATTTTTAAATATTTAGGGATTGATTTAGTAATTTTACCTTTTTATTCAAATATGTATATTTTAGTCTTAAAAATTGGTATATTTAGGAATTAGTCCCTGTATCCTATGCATGTTTGTATTTCGAACCCGAGTATTTTTTGTTATTTATTTTAATTTAGGCATGCAAATTTAATTTATTTTTAATTTAGTCCACGAGTTTTATTTATTTTATTATTTGTAATTTTAGCACTTAATATTGAAAATGCTAATTTTAGTCACTTGCATATTTTATTTTGTTTTAATTTTGCCATGATGGTTTGATTTGTTTATGTTTTAATCCTATTTTTTTAAAATTTTTACATGTTGCTTGCATGTTAGTTTATTTTCGTCCTAATTAATTTCGCATGATATACTCACAAGCATCATTTGGCTCGAATCGAAATAAATTGACTAAGGGTAATATTCGATCTTTTTAATATTGTCGTAAAGTGATTGTCTTAACTATAATAAAGTTACTCTCAATAATTTTAAAATGAAAGTCTATCCCATTTAGTAACACGAATTAAATCAAATTCATTTTAAAATTTGGGGATCGGAAAAAGATCATTTAATTAAATTCATCGAGAAAAGGCTATTAGATCGAATCTAATGTCTCATCTCTAGATATTTAAATTATTTAACATCCTTATTATCGTTAAATATTGGTAAAGTAAATAATTAATTACTTGTTTGTTATGCTTTTTATTTATTTTATTTTTGCATGTGTTTTCCGATAGATTTTCAAAATAATAACATTCAAATCGATATTTAGAATAGTAATATATTTTCATTTCGGTTGAAGTAATAAATGATTGCTTTAAGGCATAAGAGGTCATTTATTATCGATTGGAAATAATTCGATATTACCGTTTTCTCTTGAATTGATATTTATTTTTAAGTCGAAATAGTAATATCTCTTCATTTCGATTGGAGTAATAAATTATTGTTTTAAGGTATAAGAGGTCAATTATTCTTGATTGTAAATAATTAGATATTATCATTTTCTATATTAAAATTATTTTGGGTGTTGTTATTTTGAATTAATAGTAAACTTTAGAATGTAATTTTAATATTTCTTTATTTCGATTGGAGTAAGATTACTTCAAGGTATGAGAGATAGATTCTTCTCGATATGAAATAATTAAATACTATTATGTTTGTCCAAAAATTTAAAGAATATTATTTTTAGGGGATCTTAAATTAAATTAGACTTGAACTCGTAAATTTCATTGCAAATACAACTAATTAATCGACTAAGTACCGATTTAGGGCGACGTGGGGTGTTAATCTTTCCCCACATGTAACAAACTCTTAAACTCAAATTTTGATAACGCAGATTGCAAGTTTGTTGTTTTAATTAAAATTAATAATTTATTAAAATGAAAAATACATTTTTGGGTGCCCAATTACACTCTAATCAAATATTAGTGGTGACTCATCAAATCACGTTTTATCATTAACCGGTTACAAAAAAATTATTTCGGAATGAAACCCACCCTTCCCCTTTCTGAAAACCGTTTCGACAGCTTTGCGACTCCGCTGGGGACATTTTTTACAGAGTCAGACCATTAGTCGATTAATTAATTGTCTTTGCAATAAAAATTAGGGTAAACTACTCAAATGGTCACTAATGTTTGGGTAAGTTTTTGTTTTCACTACCGATGTTTCAAAAGTCACAAATCGGTCACTAACATTATCGTTTGTTACAAATTGGTCACTCAGCATTAACAGACAAGACGGAAAACACACGTGGACTGTTAACAGCTGTTAACATGCTTACTTGGATGGTATAATTACACAAATAGTCCATGTTATTTATATATTCTTTCAATTTGATCATAGTTTTAATAAATTAAAATAAATTTACCTACGAATCAGGAGGTGTAATGTGTCATTGGTTACACACCTATCATGACACATGTTATCATTTGATTGAAAGACTAAATTTATTTTAATTTATTTTTAATTTAATATATTTATTTCTACCAATCAGATGGTGACACATGTCACCATCTGGTTAAAAGAAAAATAAAGCAACAAAGAAGCAAGTGGGGGGGAATAGAGCATAAGACCCTTGAGTGAAATATTGCAAGTCAAACCATTGAGCCAAAGCAACCATTTGTTATATTTTGATAACAAATGATATATATCTTGTATCATAGTACGTAAATGTTTTACTCAAAAATAACAATATGTTATATATCTTAAATTTTAAAATTATCTCTTTATTTTTGTTTAAACTTATTAAATATTTTTATTTTTGTCTTAATTTATTATATATATATATATATATATATATATATATATATATTTAATTTTAATGTAAAAATATATATTTTTAAACATCTTAATTGAAATATTTTACTATTAATTTTATATAACAATATATATTTTTACTCTTATTTTTAATTAAAAATATTAAATATTTTATTAAAAATATTTTTAATTAAAAAGTATTAATAAAAATAAGTTGGGATAATGATCCAAAACCTTACGCTTACCCACGGAATTAAAGGCGGCAAAGAAAAGGGTTTGAGCAAGTTCATATATGTTGCCTTCATATTCACATTATTTTGGATTAAGTTTGTCTAGATTTTGGATGAGCTGAACTTAAATTTTCTTCTTAAACTCGGTTTTTTAATTCTCAAAATCTTTTAAAAATCAAACTTTTTTCCTATTAAAAAAAGTTTTTTCTAATTTGAATTTTTAGGACTAAAACTTTTCATATTTGGGACACTTTAAGTCCGATAAACTTAGAGAGATCCAATATTTCAAACTTAATAATTGATTTTGCTTTTACACGATCCTGCCCCTAATTGGTGAAATGGTAAAGTATACAAATAGTTTTCTGATTATAGGATATTCATGGGTGTTCCTCTCTCTCTTTCTCTCTCTTCTGTATACAAATAATTTTTTGATTATAGTACATCTATTGGTGTTCCTTTCTCTCTCTCTAAAACAAAATAACATATATATAATTTATGAAAAATTTTAAGCGGCTTATTTTAGTTTTTTGAGAGTGTTACTTTTCTGTATTATTTTTATAATTTAATTTAACTTTTTAAAATTTTATCGCATATATATTAGATAAAACGTTAATTTGAAAATAATAATAATAAAATAATGATTGAAATTATATTAATGAAATCAACTAGAAATAATATAAGGACGACAAGAAAAAGTTTTCTTGAGGGGGATTCAACCATTCTTATAGTGTTGGATAAACGTTAGTCGACTATCTCCCAGGATATAACAACGATTTGAGCAAAGCAGTAGCACAATTTTTATGCTCGTCGAACTATAACCTTTCCTTCTTCTATTACAAAAAACGTTTGAAAGTAGAGAAAATATTATTTTAAATATGTAACTAACTAGGTTTACACGGTTTAAATATGAGATTCACACTGAAAAATTATTGGAAAGTTTTGAACAATAGATCTGTAAATATCCGTCATTAATGTATAATATTTCCGCCATTAAGACATAAGATTATGTTTTTTTTCATTAATCCATATGTTTATAAGATATGATCCAAATATTTCACATCACTCAATTAGTTCAGATTTGCACCGATTTGCGCCATCCTTGCGCTTGTGTGCAAGGCAAAATCATGTCTTACAGATTTTACAATATCCTAGTTCATGTATATAAACACTTTTCATACTTGGTATTCCACCCATGTGTGATAGAAGTTTTTTATTTTCCTCGGCATAATTCACAAAATGTTTATTTTGAATATCAATTTCTCATTAATCACTCCACCATTTTAAGCATGTGATACACTGTTATAAAGGTCTCACGAAGTAAAATATAAAAACATAATTTTATTATTAGAACCTCTATTTTTACCCATTGAAAATATATCTTAAAATTTTCAAAATTCTATTTTTTCCAAATGATTTAATCAAAATATTAACTCGATGCGATAATAGAATCTATGATAGATAATTATATAGGATATATAGACATTCAACTTTAAATTATTCAACACAATAAAATACATATTTTATTCAAAGTAAAGACAACATATTATCGAGATACATAATCCCTTTAACACGTCGGGAGAACATAGAAACCGCAGCATAAAATACTAAATAACAGAAAACATCACCAACAAGCACACAAACAGATCATTTATTTAGCCGACTTGATCCGGTTATTCATTAGTTACCGTAGATGCAAATTTCCATACCAGGCCATCCAGCACAGCTGTAATAGCAACATTGACGACTGGAAGTGCAGGTACTGCCTGCTGGAAGACAGTTTTCAGCTGGTTTGTCGACCGAGAAAATATGGGCGAAAGGGTTCCTAATGTTGGCATCCTCGATGATAGAGAAGGGCATAACTCCGTTCCGAGATGCCGTAACAGTCGAAGACAGCATCGGCAGAAGCACCACAGCCGTTGCAACTAAAAATAAAGCTAACTTCTTGCATTCCATTTTTTGTACCAATTAACTCTTATAGTCAAGGTCATGGTCCAAACCTATGTGTTCGCACGAAACATGTCCCCTCCAAGCGTGTTTGGAAAAAAGAAAAATTACCTTATAATTAAATTGAATTTGATTATATACATATAATATAATTGCAAAAGAAAAAAAGCATTTAAAACTTTAAAGTTGACAAAGTCTTTTTTATTTATAAACCCAACCCAAAAATTAAAGTAGCCTAATGAAATTATCTAAATAATTAATTTAATCTAAATATAAAATAAAATCACTATATGTATATTATGTAGGTGTGTGTGCCCCTCGTTATTAAATAGTCAATTTGTCAGTCTAGTAATAAATACGAAACTGTTTGAAATTCAAACGTGATTGTAAAACTTGAAGATGAAGTGGCAGCACACTTAACCACAAATTTAAGTCGGCAAAGAAAGAATCATGTAGAAAAAACACATGGGAAAATGGCTTATGGCAGCAACAAAGACTTATGGCTGCAGCTTAAACAACTAAGCATGCATGAAAATGAAGTCTCCACTTGGAGAATCGATGAAAGATGATAGCATATCAACGATTTCAACAACAACAAGTGGTATCAGAATTTAATTCGAGCTTGGTTCGAGTAGATGAAGTATTGAAAATGACCAACATGATTCAACTAGAAATTCCTAGGTTGACAAAGACAAATTATGAAAATTGGAGCATTCAAATGAAAGCGTTAATCGGTTCCCAAGATTGTTGGGAGTCGAAGATGGTTATGTCGAACCAGAAAATGCAGCAATAGAGGCGACCTTAACTAATGAAGAAAAACAAATATTGAAGAAATCCCGCAAGAAAGACAAGAAGGCATTTTTCTTTATTTTTCAATGAGTCGAAGAATGAACCTTTGAAAAAATATCTGATGTAAATACCGCAAAACAAACATGTGAGATTTTGCAAAAATATATTCAAGGCGTAGGAAAAGCAAAAAAAATGTACGTTTACAATCTTTAAGAGTGGAGTTTGAAATGTTGAAAATGAAAAATACTTAAAGTATAGATGATTATGTTAGTCGCGTAAAAGTTGTAGTAAATGAAATGAAAAGGAATGGAGAATCACTCGATGAAGTCAGAGTGATAAAAAGAATTTGCAATCGCTGACATGAAAATTCGACTACGTGGTAGTCGCAATAGAATAATCAAAATATTTGTCTCATATTTCAATCGATCAGCTTGTGGGCTCACTTCAAGCACGTGAACAAAAGATGATTCAAAATGAAGATAATAAAAATTTATAGCAAGTCTTGCAAAGCAAGATGAATGTCAATAAAGGAGAAGCTAGCAACCGCTACAAACAAGGTAGAGGAAATCGTTGTGATTATCGTGGAAGAAATAGAGGTAGATAAGAAGCACGTGGACGCGGTAGTTGATCATATGACACAGCTCAAATGAGTGAAAATTACCAGACATCAAACCGTGGAAGAAAATTTAGAGGACGAGCTCGAGGAAGATGTTGTTATCAACAGAGAAATGAATCACAAGTACAATGTTATAACTGCAATAAATATGGTTACTTTAGTAACGAGTGTAGATCAATTCCCAAAGAAGAAGAAAGAAATTATGTAACAGTAGCTGAAGAATAAAACGTTAAAAAATCTCATGTTTTCCTAACTTATAAAGTAAATGAAGAATTCAATAAAAATATTTGATATCTTAACAATTGTGTCAGTAATCATATGTGTGGCCATAAAGAGTTGTTTGTGAAGTTAGATGAAACTATCAATGGCCAAGTAACGTTTGGAGACGACTCACCTATAGAAGTCAAAGGCAAAGGCGAAGTTATGATTACACAAAAGAATAATGAAAAGAAATATATCTCAGATGTATATTATATACCGACTTTGAAAAGTAACATCATCAGCATTGGTCTACTTCTAGAAAAATGATATGAAGTGTTGATGAAGAATCGTTCCCTTATCATAAAAAATAAAGACAAATAATTAATTGTCAAAGTTGATATGACTCAAAATCATCTCTTTACCATTGACATTGAGACAGGAGAAGTCAAGTGCATGAAGAAGATAATCAAAGATAATTCATGGTTGTGGCATCTAAGATACAAACATATTGGTTTCTCGGGTTTGAAGCTGTTATCGAAGGAAAATATGGTAAAAGGACTGCCATAAATCAACCCTCCAAATCAACTATATGAGGCATGCATCCAAGGAAAACAACACAAACAAAGTTTTGAACTTGGTAGATCATGGCAAGCTCGTCAGTCATTGGAGATTATGTATACAAATATAGACATCCTTTTGAAATACCATCACTCGGTGGAAACATGTACTATCTAACTTTTATTGATGACTTTTGTAGAAAGAATTGGATTTATATATTGAAAGAAAAATCAGAAGCACTGAAGAAATTGAAAGAATTTAAAGCAATGACGGAAAAACAAAGTGGTTAGTATTTAAAAATACTTAGATATAGACGAGTCTACATCAAATTTATTTGAAGATTTTTGTAAAGAGCGTGGAATCATCCATCAGTTGACAGTTAGATACACACCTCAACAAAATGGAGTAGCAGAAAAGGAAGAATAGCACAATTCTTGACATAGTAAGAAGCATGATTAAAGGTAAGCACCTACAGAGAAATTTATGAGCCGAAGTTATTCGTTGTGCAATTTACCTATTGAACTGATGTTCATCTACTGGTTTTTGTCCGCTCCATGCTTCATTTGGTGCCATATACAATGTGAGACTAGTTACCAAAGGCTATAAACAAAGACAAGGGATAGACTACGATAAAGTATTTGCTCCAGTAGCAAGGATTGAGACCATCAGACTTCTCACAATTGTAGCAGCTCAAAATAAATGGAAGATTTATCATATGGATGTGAAGTTAGCATTTTTAAATGGTTACCTAGAAGAAGTTTATATCGAACAACCATCTGGGTACACTAAAAAGGGGTATAAAGACAAAGTTTATCGATTTAAGAAAGCCTTGTATGGATTGAAGCAAGCTCCAAGAGCGTGGAACACAAGAATAGACAAATACTTCCAAAAAAATGGGTTCATAAAGAGTCCATACGAGCATGCTTTATATACGAAGAAAAATGAAGATGGTGATATCATGATCGTGTGATTATATGTGGATGATATAATTTTCACGGGAAATAATCTAGGTATGTTTAATGATTTCAAGAAAGCTATGACTAAAGAATTTGAAATGACAAATATTGGTGAAATGTCATACTTCCTTGGAATCAGGGTGAAACAAATGCAAGATGAAATATTTATTTCACATAAAAGGTACACTGAACAAATTTTAAGCAAATTTAGAATGGAAGATTGCAAGTCGGTAGCTACTTCAGTAGAACCAGACATGAAATTAAGTGTTGATTCAACAAAAGAGCCAGTAAATTTGACGTTGTTTAAAAGCATCATTGTGAGTTTAAGGTATCTGAATATCACACGACCAGATATAACATACGTTGTAGGATTGATGAGTAGATTTATGGAGAAGCCGAAACAAGAATATTGGATTGCGGCAAAGAGAATTTTGAGATATGTAAAAGGTACGACTGATCATGCTATACTCTACACACGTTCAGAAAATTCAAAATTAATTGGTTATTCTGACAGTGATTATGGGGAAGACCTAGATGACCGAAAAAGTACTTATGGATATTTGTTTCACATTGGTTCTGCAGTACTTCAGTGGTCTTCAAAGAAGTAAAATACGGTAACACTCTCAACATGTGAAGCTGAATACGTAATCGCAACATCGTACACTTGTCAGACATTATGATTAAATAATATTTTGAACGAGTTAAACTTAGCACAAGAAAAACTAACTACAATTTATGTCGACAAGAAGTCTGCAATTTATTTTGCAAAGAATCTTATCTCTCATAGCCGAAGAAAACATATTGATACAAAATATCACTTTATATGAGAACATGTGAATAACAAAAATATAGAATTATTCTACTGTAGAACTGAAAAACAACTAGTATATATTTTTGCGAAGCCATTAAAAGTATATATATTTGATAGACTAAAAAAAAATTGGGATGAAAAATAAGTTTAAAGAAGAGTGTTAGAAATTCAAACGTGATTTTAAGCAAATAAGTCGGCAAAACTTGAAGATGAAGTGGCAGCACACTAAACCACAAGATTAAGGCGGCAAAGAAAGAATTAAGTAGAAAAAACACATGGGAAAATGGCTATTGGCAGCAACAAAGACTTGTTGCAGCAGCTTAAACAAATAATTAAGCATGCATTGATATGAAATCTCCACTTGGAGAATTGAAGAAAGATGGCAGCATATCAACGCTTCCAACAGAAACTTAACTGGATTTGATAACGAGTAAATTTTTTTAATAGTTTTGTGTAATTATAAATTAATATTTGTTTAAATTTTTAGTTAATTATTGATAATATATATATATTTTATTACAATTCGATATTTTTAGATAGGATAATAATTTTTTTTACTGTCGATGTCGTTTAATGGGTTTGAGGAAAACATTTTTATATTTATATAAATCTAAATTATAAAATATATAAATATTAATATAAAATAATTCTAATATTTATTATTTTAAAATAATAAAAACAAATTCTTATCTAAATCCTAATTAATTAAATACAAAATTAAATTCTTAAAGGTGTAAATACTATTTAATTAGATAAAATAAAATAAAATGTTTCTAACTATAACTCCACCCACGAGTCTAAGATCTGTAATGATAACTTAGGAATAATAAGAAACCAACTATATACTAATATCTCTTTCTATGTGTTTTAGAGGAAATAGAGGTAAGAAATTACAACTGCACATTTAAGTAAGATTTATATGCATGCATGCTCAATAATATAATGCGTTTAAAAATTGTTTAAATGTATAATTAGATTTGAATTTAATTAATCAACAATCAGTTGGTCTAGTGGGATAAGACATTAAATCCCTTAAGTAAGGTCAATGGTTCAAACTCTGACGTTTGCAGATGGAACAAACTAAATTGAGAAGATTATTCTTACCTTTGCAATACTCGATCTACATTAGTTAGTTAATAAATCGAATACCAATGATCAATTAAAAAATCAAATTTAATTAAATAAATATGATATGTTCAGTCGATCATTATTATTTATCGGTCCGACCAAATTAAATGTAATCGAGACCCTTCAATGACATATTTCATCCTTGATGATAGGATCAGTCCCGCCAATTTAAATGTAATCAAGATCCTTCGATTCGATGGTAGATGTGTATAATTTCGTAGATTTTATATTGTATCCGTTCCAATTGAGGCGTGGGTAGCAGGCGGGTATAGATTTAAAAAGTCATACACGCAGTGAATAGTGTGTAGGTGATGGATTTGATAGATTTGAGACATTACCCGTCTTGCATCCGTCGGCCCTTGTCGACACTGTTTTTCGTCCGGACGGGGAAAGACCGATACCGACTCGGGGTTTTCTCTTTGAAAATCGTTTCGAAATGTGAGGAGTCGCCACTAATCATTTAAGGTGAGATTTGAACACCGTAAAAACCAGGTGATTTTAATAAAACTTTTTATTTTAATAAAATATCAAGTTTTAGGGTCTGTAAAAATCCAGAAATCAGGTTCGGGAGTCAGTTACGCGTGGGGAAGGATTAGCACCCCCACAAGCGCCCAAAATTGGTACCTAGTTGATTACTCTATATTTAAAATCAGAAATTTTGAGTTCGATCTTTATTTAATTTAAAAATCATTATGGATGCAAAGTTGAAAATGGTATTCGTTTATCGAGACCGATAACATTCGCCCCCAAACGTAAATGAGGGAGATCGGCTATTTTGTCTAATAACCGAACATTGCCTCATTTTTAGAAAACATGATGTGGTTTTGAAAAGGATGTCGACTTATTTAGGGAATTACCAGTAGTCACTCCCTGAGCATAATCGCGGGAGATATACCATTAATTCCCTAATAAGTGAACATTGCCTTAGGCTTAGAAATGTAATCGAAATTATATTTATCAACCATAAAAAACATTAATATATATACATATATATATTAGCCATACACATAATAAATAATCAAAATATGGGAATAATTAACATATTAAACATTTATACATGCAAAATATAATTGTAAAATATATGTACATAAATAATGCTACATATAAGAGTAGAAAGAAATATTTAACACGAAAAATAAATTTATAAAATAAAATCTCATAAATACTTTTATATATATATATATATATATATATATATTCAAATATTGATGTTTAATAAAAATAATAATATGCGTAAATCATATATATATATATATATATATATATGCGTAAATTAATAAAAATAATTATAATATATACATAAAGTATTACGCATGTTATTTATATATGCTATAATATATATATTACATAATATGGACAATAAAATAGATATATATATATATAATACACTTAAATAATAAAATATATATGTACATGTCCATGAAACGATTATTTGTAACAAAGATATTAGTGTAAATATGATAAAGTATCAAAATTAATATGCTACTAGCATAAAAGCAAGTGATGAAATCACAATAGAATACTACACGAGGGACTAAATACTTACAACTGGAAATTTAATGTCTCAAAAGTAAAATAAATAAATAACACAACACATAATGCAAAAATCACATATTACAAGCACTGACAATATAATAAACCCATAAATTTAGGATTAAAATGCAACACTTCGAAAATAACATTGCCCAATGTATAAACCAGTAAAGATTTAAATTTTCCAAGACTAAGGGCTAAAACGAATTACACAAAAACTTGGGAACTACCAACGGAAACTAAAAAACTTAAAGACCCGAATGGAATACCTTGAAACTCAAATGATTAGTCACATAATTTACCCCTCCCTTTATGCAAAACACGTGAAAACAACTATTGAAACACTGCATTTTGCTGAATTAATATATATATTATTTTAATCATAAACTAAACCTAGCCTTATTAAACTAAATTCACACCCAGCCGCCTAATTCATCCATATCTTCTTTCTTCAAAACAGAAAACACAATGCTCTCCTATGCCCAGGTTCGGTCGAGAACCAATCCCTAAAACACCGACCACCACACATCATAAATCGACACTCCTTTCTCTCAAACCCGACTTAGACTAAACCTAAGTTCCTTTTTTTGTCACACAACCTAGAACCAAAACGAAAACCTTAAGAATCTAAATCGACACTCAACTCTGACGATGAGACCACAAGCACGAGGTAATGAAAACTCTCTTCCTTTACTCTATTTTTTTGTTTCGAAATAACACATGCACACACAAAAATGCTTTTAAAAAAACGAAACCATGGTAAGAGGAAACCTTAACAAACTCTGTTGTTTTTGTATTTCTTTGAATAAAAAAAATGGGGAAGACCCCTATGTTTACGTTGATTTTCAAGAGGAAAAATAGGAGTCGAGAGACTCCTCTTATTGTATTGCTTGCTCTTTTCTCCTCACAATGGTAGGATTACACTTTTTCTTACATTTGTTTACTGCGTAAATTTGAAGGAAAAAGAAAAATCTCTCTTGTTCATCCTAAAAAAACTGAAATCCTCTGTGTTGGTGAGTTTTCCATCTGTGAATTCCCGAATGATCCATATATTTGTTCCATATGTTCTCATTTATCGTTGCCTCATTTATGCTTTTCCACCGAAAAAGAAAGAGACTGGTGACTGTATTAGGTAGACCCCGTAATTTTCGGGGTTATATTTTTCCTTTTTTTTTACTTTCGTTGATGATTCGGTGGATTTTGGTGGACTAATGTTTTGTTTTTAATATTTGAGGTGCCTTCGATCACTGTTCAGTCAATACTGATGATGACATCATGGTGCTTGACTGGGGAGGCTCCTTGAAACTCTCTCGCGTCTCTGGTGGCTGGATGAACAGGTTCTCTTGTTGGACTCGGGTCTTGAGCTTGGACCGGTATTGGGCTTTTGCTGAAAAATGGTGATTACAGTTGTCCCTCTTTGCTCATTATTGTGAAACGGGAATGGAGCAAAGATAATAAAACACCATTTTTCATCTTGGTCTCTTCTTGTCACGCTGCAAACTCTTCACTGGGAATGACAATTCTTCTCATTCTGTGAAATCATCGATTCTTTGCTGCAAATGATGTCATCTTTGTTTCGTTCTCATTGTCGAGTCTTCTATCTTCAGTTCTTCTGATTATGGGTTATTCTCATCTTGATCTTTCCACTGGAAATGTTGATCCCTCTGGAGAGGTATTGTTGATTCAACTCCATATGTGATGAATCGAGCAAGAAGTTGACGCTAATCCAACTCCTTCTACGATGGATTTGAGAGAAAATAAAAATATTGATCCACCTCCTTCTGTGATGGAAATCGAACGATATGTCGATGTTGATCTACCTCCTTCTGTGATAGAATCGAGCTAAAAGTTTACGCTGATCCAACTCCTTCTGCGATAGATTTGAGCGAAAATAAAAATGTCGATCAATCTCATTCTGTGATGGAAATCGAGCGATATGTCAATGCTAATCTGCCTCCTTCTGTGATAGAATCGAGCTAAAAGTTGACACTGATCCAACTCCTTCTGCGATGGATTTGAGCTAAAATAAAAATGTCGATCCAGCTCATTCTGTGATGAAATCGAACGAGATGTCGATGTTGATCTACCTCCTTCTGTGATAAAATCGAGCAAAAAGTTGACGTTGATCCAACTTCTTCTGCGATAGATTTGAGCGAAGATAAAAATGTCGATCCACCTCCTTCTGTGATGGAAATCGAATGATATGTTGGCACTGATCTACCTCCTTCTGTGATAGAATCGAGCTAAAAGTTAACGCTGATCCAACTCTTTTTATGATGGATTTGAGCGAAAATAAAAATATCGATCTACCTCATTTTGTGATGGAAATCGAACGATATGTTGGTGCTAATCAATCTCCTTCTGTGATAGAAACGAGCAAAAAGTTGAAGCTAATCAAACTCCTTCTGCGATGGATTTGAGCGAAAATAAATGTCGATCCATCTCCTTTTGTGATAGAAATCGAACGATATATCGATGCTGATCTACCTCCTCCTGTGATAGAATCGAGCTAAAAGTTGACGCTAATCCAACTCTTTCTGTGATGGATTTAACCGAAAATAAATGTCAATCCACCTCATTCTATGATGGAATCGAGCGAAATATTAGTGCTGATCTACCTCCTTCTGTGATAGAATCGAGCAAAAAGTTGATGCTAATCTAACTCCTTCTGCGATGGATTTGAGTGAAAATAAATGTCGATCAACCTCCTTCTGTGATGGAATCGAGTGAAATGTCGATGCTGATCTATCTCATTATGTGATAGAAACGAGCAAAAAGTTGATGTTGATCCAACTCCTTCTGCGATGGATTTGAGCGAGCAAATGTCGATCCACCTGCTTCTGTGATGGAAACAAAATGTTTGTGCTGATATACCTCCTTCTGTGATAGAAACGAGCAAAAAGTTGATACTGATCCAACTCCTTCTGCAATGGATTTGAGCAAACAAATGTCGATCCACCTCATTCTATGATGGAATCGAATGAAATATTGGGGTTGATCTACCTCCTTCTGTGATAGAATCGAGCAAACAGTTGAACAATCTCTTCATTATGAATTCTTTACTAGAAATGTTGATCGATTTATCTTCTCTTTGAAGATTTTCAAACTTGCAAAAGATTATAATGTGTCAGTAATTTGGTGTTTGAAGTACCCGAAGGTATTAACCCAAAGGTCCTCGACCCAAAGGTCCTCGAATTTTGTTGAGATCCAAAAATGAAGACGTAAATTGATTCTTGGCTGAAATTTTCTTCTTCAACATAGAATTATGAAATGAAACCTCGGCTAACTTTGGAATTCATGTCAAATATTCAACATCTGGATGAAAATGAATAAGAAACTTGTTTTAAGAGAAGCTTTCTCGAGTGAGATAAATTTTATTTCGAGGGAAAATTGTCTCAAGCGACGAAGTTGGTTTTAAGAAAAACCATCTCAAGTGAAATAAAATTTCTTGTTTCAAAGGAAAACACAATCAAAGTTTTTATTGTTTCAAGAGAAACTATCTCCAGGGAGACAAAATTCAGTTCAAGGGAAACGATCTCAAAGATCGGTGTTTCAAGGGAAACTATCTCAAGAGAGACAAAATTCGTTTCAAGAGAAACAAATTCAAAGATTTTGTGTTTCAAGAGAAACTGTCTCAAGCGAGACAAAATTTGTTTCAAGGGAAACTATCTCAAGAAAAAAAAATTATTTCAAGGGAAATAATCTCAAAGATTGGTGTTTCAAGGGAAACTGCCTCAAGAGAGACAAGATCTTCTGTTTCGAGGGAAACTATCTCAAGCGAGATAAAATCTTCTGTTTCGAGAGAAACTATCTCAAGAAAGATAAAATCTTCTGTTTCGAGAGAAACTATCTCAAGCGATATAAAATCTTCTGTTTCGAGAGAAAATATCTCAAACGAGACAAACTATTCTGTTTCAAAGGAAACTATCTCAACCGAGATAAAATCTTCTGTTTCAAGGGAAACTATCTCAACCGAGATACAATATTTTTTAAAAACAATCTTGAGTGAAATGAAATGTATTATTTTGAGTAAAAACTATCTCAAGAGAGACAAATCTTGTTTTAAGAAAAACAATCTTGAGTCAAATGAAATGTATTCTTTCGAGTAAAATAGTCTCAAGTGAGACAAAGTCCGTTTTAAGAAAAACAATCTCCAATGAGATAAATCTTCTGTATTAAATGAGACTGTCTCAAGCGAGACAAAATTTATATTGGAAATGTTGAATCTGAAGATGATTGTTCCCTCTTGTTGAGGATGTCCTGTTGTCTTTCAATCTCATCTTCTCCTGAAAGATCTGTAAAATGTAATTGGATGTAACTATCCTGATGATGGATGTTTAATGCAAAGATGCAAATTCATGTATGTGTAATGCATGTTCTTCTTGATTAATAGCAGTGAAAATATGCTCAAGCAACTTTGGTTCTCTTCTTGATATGTTCGTCTTCATTCTTCTCTCACACCAGGGTGTACTATCGCATTTCTCTGCAAACATCTACTTTCCTGGCTCCCTAACATTCAAATTCTTTGCCCCAATTTCTGGTTTTGAGCTTCTAGGTCTGAGGGACCTCTGTCAATTTTCAGGCTAAACTCCTCAGAGAGATTGTCTTGTTTGAAAATGTTTTCTTTCTTTTTATTTTCAAAATATGGAAAGTTCATTTAAGAAAATGTCATTCTTTTAGGCTTACAATTAAAGCAAATCTCAGAACATGAGTTCATAAATATTAAAAGAATCAACAACTCTTTTAATCTTTCAAAGTTATACCTCTTTGACAAGTGTCAAAATTGATGGGTTGGTTTCAAGTTAGCTCCCTTAAGTTTCTAAGGTTTCAGTCATCGAAATGTCCTCTCTTCTTTGGTCCTTGTGAACCTTACGAGATGCCCCTCTTCTTTGGCTTGACATTTTAATCGGATGCGGACAAAATGACGCAACTAGCATAATCAATCACTAGACTTTCTAGAGCACTTTTATTTCGGTTCTCTGAAATCTTTCATTTGTTCAAGCTTCATAGACTTCCTTTAACAAAGGTAGTGCACGGACATCAGTCTAAACATAAAATTCCTGCGTGCTCGTGTGAGGTTGACTATAACAAGTGTTCCTTGATTCCCTTATTCCATTTTCATCGAAACTCATTTTTATATCAGTTTGATTTAATTTGTCATTGTCTGGCTAGCTGAATTCAGCTTTATTGTATATACCTTATAATCTCCCTCATTGGGCTAACTGAAGGATTCATGTCGTCACAAAGTCTTTGACCTGACAATCACAATAGAGCAAACATCGAACTGCCAAGTATTCGATCAATGTCATGGTTTGAATGTAATTTATTCATAAAGCCAGGGCTTTTGAGTTGCCTCTATAACCAATTGCTTTAGCAGAATAGCTCAGCTCTATAGTAATAATTTATTAGCCTTTCGAGCATTCAGATTTAGAATTTCTTAAGCTCATCGAGAAGAACTTGTTATAGTCTAGGTGTATTTGATAGTCAGGAAATTCCATATTTAGAGCTCAGTTCCTAAAAAGCTGACCTAAACTAAATTTATCCACTCCACCATTTCATTTGTGAAGATTAGGATCATCACCGAACGTCTTCAACAGAAGTGTAGTCTAGGTAGTTTTGCAATGACATACACAAGAGATGCCCCATGTTGTCAGCTTCTATTCATACCTGAATGTCAAGCCTTTAGTCGTTTCCTCATGAAAGGAGAAGGCTATAGTGGTCCCTGTAAGAGAAAGGTATGGGGTTTGAGCGTATCATCTGTGGTTAGGTCAAGGGTCTTTGTTTTATCAGTTTTCAATATTGTCAATTTATCAAAGATTTATAACTCTAATTCTTAAAAGAGCTTTTAATCTAGTGGACATTTAAAGAATTTCGAGTCTAAAAATTATTCTTTGCTCATAACCTCAAAAGGTAGCATTTTACTTAAAATGTTCAATTGTCAAGTGACTTACAAACTTTTTAACGAAAAGAGAAAGAAAAGAAAATCAAACAAGACAATATGCAAGGTGCATCAAAAGTTCGTAATGGCTGCAATGATTTTTTCTCAGTTTGCATTAAAATGCCCTATCATCTTTCGAACGTCCATGCCCCTAAATCGATTAAGTGTTGAACCTTGTACTTCAATGCCCCACAATTTTCAGTAGTATGCCCTGAGCTTCTCATGTGGTAGCTACATACTGCATTAGCATCATGCCCCTCAGGAAATGGAGGCTCTTTCGGTTTAGACCTAACTGGAGTCACGAGATTCTTCTCAACTAGCAATGGGAGCAGCTCTTCATATATCATCGAAATTTCACTAATAGGGGTCTTCTCTCGGGTTATTTTATAAGGTTTGGCCCCACGATTAGTTGAATAAGAACTCATTGTATTGACATCGACTCCTCTCTTAACATTGGTGCTATTAGAGCCTCCTATCTTGTCATTCCTAATGGCGTTCTTGATTAATTCCCCAGAAATAACTAGGTCGGTAAAGTTCTTGGTATCATTTCCTACCAGATGCCCCAGATATGAAGCCTTCAAGGTATTCACAAAGATAATTGTAGCCTCATTCTCCGGCAATGGGGGTTGTACTTATGATGCTACATCAGACCATCTTTGGGCATACTGCCTGAAGGTTTCGCTGTGTTGGTTTTCCATGTTTTGCAACATCCACCTGTCAGGTACCAGGTTAGTGATGTGACAATACTGCTCCAAAAATGCTCGTGCCAAGTCCCTCCATGATTTAATATGGGATCGGGTCAACTGATTATACCATTTGACCGTCGATCCAATCAGACTATCTTGGAAGCAATGTATTATAAGCTTCTCATTTTCAGTATAACATGTCATTCTCCTGCAGAACATGGTGAGGTGGGCCGATGGGCAAGTGGTCCCGTTGTATTTTTCGAAGTCTGGTGTATTGAACTTCGGGGGCAATATGAGGTCAGGAACTAAGCTTAGATCCCTTGCGTCACTCCCATAGAATTCATTGACCATCTCTTTGGATTTTACCATTTCTTCTATATTTTTTCACTCTTTGGACAATATTTTCCCTTTCAGCTAATTCATTTAGGTCAGAGACCTCCATATTAGTACAACATTCACTTGGCTTCAGCCTAGACGCAGCAGGAAAATCAATGGGGAATGAAGCTCCGACCTGATATTGTGGGTTCTCGACTGTGAAGCAGACTGGTGATCTGATTTCTTGACGCACAGAGGTGTGCTCTGGAATGTGAACATGTGTGAAACCCGGAGGATGTATGGGGTCTTCCATAGTGGTCTTTCCAGAAGTCAAATGTCCTCTAAACATTTCTTCCACCTTGTTCAGTAGATCGAGATGAGAATTTGTGATACTAGCTTCTATTTGTGTCAACTTGTTTCTCATTTCTTCTTGTATCTCTTTCTGTTCTCTCTCAATTTTGGCTAACTTAACCTCTATTTCTTCAAGCATTTTCTTTCGCATGCAGATGATAAGCGTTCTCGCTACTAGTGTAAACCCAGATCACTGCGATCGAAAACCTTATCTTATTATCATTATTTTAATGAATGAACGGTTTAAAGCATGATTCGATAATGTATTGATGAATGTAAATGTCATGCAAAATGAATGTATGCAAAAGACATTGATCCCAAAATAACTGTTCCTAGAACAATTCTTAAAAAACCGACAATGTCTCGGTACACTGGGGAAGTAAAAATCTGGTCCATCTGTAAGTTGCCTAGCTCCTGCAAGCATCTGGTACTGCATCGTCTTCAATGCTTCTACCTCACCTCTTACTTTCAGAAGTCTTTTTTGAGCTGGTTCGTGATATTCAACTATTGGCTTCAGCGATGAATCTTCTTGAATTTAACTTGTTACCTCAGCAGGTATACGTCCGGCTCGTCTCCTTGGTAGGTAGACTCCCTCCAGCTACTCGATCTAACGTGGAGCATCTTCGAAATCCTGTCGATCCCAGAGAAAGACATTGTTGTGGTATTGTTCTTCAAGAACCTTCTACATGACCAGTTATTTAAGGATCAATACCTTTGAATGATATGTCATGTTCATGCAAAAATGTAATAAGAGCAGACAAAAGGAAACCAATGTTAGTAGAAACAAAACAAAAAGAATAAATTAGTTGAAAATATTAGTCCATAAATGTAGTCTTACCAAAAATAAATAAATATGGCTCAAAGTTGAGACTAGAAAAAAAGACATACAAAGAAAATTAATAATCCTAACCGCATGCGTTCTAGTTCTCCTAGGTATCCACATGGCTCTAGCGGGGTAGACTTACTAAATTCTCTATATGAGGTTGGGTTCTAGCAAAGGTTCCCAAGCCATCTTTACAACCTACTAAGGTTACCCCTCGATTCTGGCCTGTTACAGACTTGCGAATCAGGTTCAGCTCAGGGAATCACACCACTAAAAACATACATCGGAACCGATATCTGGATAGGTAACTTAGGGTACTTTCCAGAGATACTTTATCAGACCCACACAAGGAAGCCCAATGCTCCTCGTGAGGTGTGACATTTCTCCCTACTTAGGTAAACCAGGTTTGAGCTCGGGTTTAGAGCTATGATATGCAACAATCCTAAATATTCACAAAAATGTAAGCATTAACTAGAGTGAAATCTTTTTTTTTCTTTTTTGAAATAACATAATGAACAACAAATTAAATAAGATCGAACTCGTAATTTCCAAAATAGTAAATACATGGTAACCAACTCGTGGCTCGACTCTCAATTTGTTTTAAAAACAAAAGTCCCCAGCAGAGTCGCCAAGCTGTCGACACCATTTTTCGCCCGAGCGGGGAAAGACCAATACCGACTCGGGGGTTTCTCTTTGAAAATCGTTTCGAAATGTGAGGAGTCGCCACCAATCATTTAAGGTGAGATTGGAACACTGTAAAAACCAGGTGATTTTAATAAGACGTTTTATTAAAATAAAATACCAAGTTTTAGGGTCTGCAAAAATCCATAAATCAGGTTCGGGAGTCAGTTACGCGTGGGGAAGGCTTAACACCCCCATAAGTGCCCAAAAATTGGTACCTAGCTGATTACCATATATTTAAAATCAGAAATTTTGAGTTCGATCTTTATTTAATTTAAAAATCATTATAGATGCAAAGTTGAAAAGTGTATTCGTTTATCGAGACCGATAACATTCGCCCCCGAACGTAAATGCGGGAGATCGGCTATTTTGTCTAATAACCGAACATTGCCTCATTTTTAGAAAACATGATGTGGTTTTGAAAAGGATGTCGACTTATTTAGGGAATTACCAGTAGTCACTCCCTGAGCATAATCGCTGGAGATATACTATTAATTCCCTAATAAGTGAACATTGCCTTAGGTTTAAAAATGTAATCGAAATTTTATTTATCAACCATAAAAAACATTAACATATATATATATTAGCCATACACATAATAAATAATCAAAATATGGGAATAATTAACATATTAAACATTTATACATGCAAAATATAATTGTAAAATATATGTACATAAATAATGCTACATATAAGAGTAGAAAGAAATATTTAACACGAAAAATAAACTTATAAAATAAAATATCATAAATACTTTTATATATATATTCATATATTGATGTTTAATAAAAATAATAATATGCGTAAATCATATATATATATATATATATATATGCGTAAATTAATAAAAATAATTATAATATATACATAAAGTATTACGCATGTTATTTATATATGCTATAATATATATATTACATAATATGGACAATAAAATAGATATATATATATAATACACTTAAATAATAAAATATATATGTACATGTCCATGAAACGATTATTTGTAACAAAGATATTAGTGTAAATATGATAAAGTATCAAAATTAATATGCTACTAGCATAAAAGCAAGTGATGAAATCACAATAGAATACTACACGAGGGACTAAATACTTACAACTGGAAATTTAATGTCTCAAAAGCAAAATAAATAAATAACACAACACATAATGCAAAAATCACATATTACAAGCACTGACAATATAATAAACCCATACATTTAGGATTAAAATGCAACACTTCGAAAATAACATTGCCCAATGTATAAACCAGTAAAGATTTAAATTTTCTAAGACTAAGGGCTAAAACGAATTACACAAAAACTTGGGAACTACCAACGGAAACTAAAAAACTTAAAGACCCGAATGGAATACCTTGAAACTCAAATGATTAGTCACATAATTTACCTCTCCCTTTGTGCGAAACACGTGAAAACAACAATTGAAACACTGCATTTTGCTGAATTAATATATATATTATTTTAATCATAAACTAAACCTAGCCTTATTAAACTAAACTCACACCCAACTGCCTAATTCATCCTTATCTTCTTTCTTCAAAATAGAAAACACAATGCTCTCCTATGCCCAGGTTCGGCCGAGAACCAATCCCTAAAACACTGACCACCACACGTCATAAATCGACACTCCTTTCTCTCAAACCCGACTTAGGCTGAACCTAAGTTCCTTTTTTTGTCACACAACCTAAAACCAAAACGAAAACCTTAAGAATCTAAATCGACACTCAACTCTGACGACGAGACCACAAGCACGAGATAATGAAAACTCTCTTCCTTTACTCTATTTGTTTTATTTCGAAATAACACATGCACACACAAAAATGCTTTGAAAAAAACGAAACCATGGTAAGAGGAAACCTTAACAAATTCTGTTGTTTTTGTATTTCTTTGAATAAAAAATGGGGAAGACCTCTCTGTTTACATTGATTTTCAAGAGGAAAAATAGAAGTCGAGAGACTCCTCTTATTGTATTGCTTGCTATTTTTTCCTCACAATGGTAGGATTACACTTTTTCTTACATTTGTTTACTGCGTAAATTTGAAGGAAAAAGAAAAATCTCTCTTGTTCATCCTAAAAAAAACTGAAATCCTCTGTGTTGGTGAGTTTTCCATATGTGAATTCCCGAATGATCCATATATTTATTCCATATGTTCTCATTTATCATTGCCTCATTTCTGCTTTTCCACCGAAAAAGAAAGAGATTGGTGACTGGATTAGGTAGACCCCGTAATTTTTGGGGTTATGTTTTTCCTTTTTTTTACTTTCGTTGATGATTCGGTGGATTTTGGTGGACTAATGTTTTGTTTTCAATATTTGAGGGGCCTTCGATCACTGTTCGGTCAATACTGATGATGACAACATGGTTCATGACTGGGGAGGCTCCTTGAAACTCTCTCGCGTCTCTGGTGGCTGGATGAACGGGTTCTCTTGTTGGACTCGGGTCTTGAGCTTGGATCGGTATTGGGCTTTTGCTGAAAAATGGTGATTACAGCCCCACTAATTATACACTATATAAATTTTAGACCATTATGAATTTAGGTATAATTTCATAGACTAATTTATAAATCTTAAAATTTTATAGGATATGACTTATAATTTAACCAAATGTGTGGGTATAAATTTTTTTAAAGTCAATTTTTTTTATCTTTAGAATCAATTTTTCTTTATCATACCAGTGATTGTCATCTCTGTTTGTGCCTTTCTTTCTACCAGAGTCTTCTCTGGTAAGTTTTTCTTCGCACATTCTTTTTAAAGTAAATTTAAAGTACATCACATTCCTTTAAATAAAACAAAAGATATACATTTTTTTCCTAAATATGTATATCTTTTTCATAGGGTTTTCAATGTAGGTACAAGTGAATTTAAATTGGAGCACTCTCAATTAGAGGACATAAAGAAATTATTATTATACTAGAGTAACCGACATGGTCAAATATCGCTTGAAATTTGATAAGGTTGTGCCAAAGAACAAAAATATTATGTATTTGTCATTTATATTTCTAGACTTTAATTATGTCTTTTATTACGGTGTTTTATGTATTAAGAGTTTAGTTTATTTTAAAGAGAAAATAACCTCAGTGACCAAAAATGCCTTATAATATACGAATTTAACCAACTTTTTTTGGATTTTCCAAAATGACCAACAAATTCGCAACGCGATCTCAAATTCGCAACGCGAATTCCAATTTTGCAACCCAGTTTCCAATTTCGCAACGCGAATATGTAATTCGCGTTGCGATTTCCAAATTCGCAACGCGATAGTCAAATTCGCAACTGAATTTCAAATTCGCAACGCGAATTTAATTTCGCAACAGGTTTTAGTTTCGCAACACAAATGTTTTGGGTATATAACAACGCAGCATCAGCTTCTCATAACCTAAATCCCTAAATCGGAACTCATTTCATCTCCATCTATCACTCTCTCCGGCGACATCCGTTCCTATATCCAACGACATCCTTCCCCATTTCTATTTTTTTTACATAATTTTATTTCTATATAATTTTTCAATGATTTCTCTCTCAAATTATCAACTATCAACTTAATAAAGGTATGTTTTTCTCTAAGTTAGTGATGATATCTAGTTAATAGCTCGTTTGTTTAGTAAATTAATTTACAATTTTTAGAATGAAATCATCTAATGTTGATCATGTTTGGATAGATTTGTGTTTTGGAGGGTCATGGGAGAATGTTCATGGTGTTTTACAATATGTGCCTTACCCATGAATCTTCAACTAAAATTGTCATTAAAAAAGTTAACTTATGAAACTCTAATGATACGTGTTGCAAAGAAATTGAATTTAGAGCCTCTAAGTGGTTTAGCCTATCTTATCTGAGAAAAGGTCAAGTTTATTTGTTAACCGACAATGAAGATGTTGAACGATTCATTGCTTACATTAGTGTTTCGCAAGAGGATGATGTTACATTATATGTTGTTGAACCTAGAAGTAGTGAAGTTGGGTCAGTAGCGGTTAGTAATCAACTAAGTTTTTCAACCCAAAATTTAATGGTTCCACCACAATTTCATCACCAAGAAAATTTTATTTCACCACATTTCCAATACCAAACACAATATCAAACACAATCTCAAAACCCACAACCTTTTCCTAATCCAAATCTCAATCAACTTTTAGTACCAAATTCTGGTTTTCGTATTGACCAGTTAGACGATTATGAGCCAACAGAAAAAATTGAGAGTACTAGTCAGTATTCGAAATTTGATCTTGGTCAATACCCGAACTTTGATCTTGGTAAATACTCGGATTTTGATGATGTGATGGAAGAAGAAACAGACCCTGCATGTAATGATTTTGATATTGGTCAAAATCCGAATTTTTATGATGAAACAGCCGCTGCCGAGAAAGATGTTGTTGATGATAATGAGGAGGAAGTTACGACTGTGAATGAACATGTTGAACATCCATTCTGTAATTCATATAACCCTGAAGAAGAAAAAGAAAAAGAAGAAGAAGTCCCCGAAGAAAGAAAAAAGAAGAAAATGCCACGGGAGTATAACTGGAATATGCCAGAATTACTTCAGATACCGGAAGAAGAGTTGGTAAATATATCAGTTGATTGTTACAAAAAAGTTATTCGTATCAAGAAAGATGATTGTTTTGATACAAATGAAGACTTGAAGATAGCTTTGAATACGAAATGTGTGGAAGATGGCTATCAACTAAGAGTTAACAAATCAAACAAAGATCGTTTCAAAACAACTGTACGTGGCGTATGATTGCTAAGAGGATAAAAGATTGCAAAATATTTCAAGTTAGGACTTTTATTGATAAACATACATGTTCAAGAACCCAATTTTTTACTCACCATAGACATGCAAACAAAAAGGTATTGGGTGGTTTTCTGGTTGAGTTAATGTTTTTGAATGGAAGGGTATATCGAGAACATGAAATTATGACTAACATGAATGCTCGGTTCAAGATTAGTATCTCATATTCTCAAGCTTGGAGAGCCAAATGTTATGCCTTGTAATTGTTGAGGGGGTCACCAGAAGCATCGTTTTCCCAACTGCCAGCTTATTGTCACAATTTAAAGCTGAAAAATTCTGGGTCGGTAACTCATATCAAAACAGATAGAGATGAATGCTTTGAGTTGCTGTTTATCGTCATTGGTGCTGCGGTTAGTAAATAATTATAATATTGTTGACTCATTTTTGTTAGTTGCATACATTTCACATTTAAATAATTATATTTCTTGTGTATATGATTTTGTAGATTCGTTCGTTTATTACTTGCATGCGCCCAGTTATTATAGTTGATGGAGCACATTTGAAAGGTCGATACCTTGGAGTAAACTTATTAGCAGTAGCCATGGATGCTAACAATGAGATACTTCCAATAGCTTACGGGGTTGGTAAATATGAAACTTCTTATTCATGGACATGGTTTATGGGGCATCTTAGGGATTGCATAGGTCCTATTAGCAATCTGAAAATCATATCCGATAGGGCAAACTCAATTGAAAACGCTGTTAGAAGGTGTTTTCCAGATGCTTTTCATGGACTTTGTGGTGTTCATTTGTACAAAAATCTAAAATCAAGGTCTGCAGGTATAAAAAAATCATAAATGGACATACTGGAAGGCTGTAAAAGCTTATCGGGAAGTGGATTTTAATAAGCATATAAATTGTTTAAGATGTGTTTTGCCTCAATGTGCTCAAACACTAGAAGATGTCGGGTTTGAAAGATGGTCAAGAGTACATCAACTTGGAGCAAGATATGGTTTCATGACGTCTAATAGTGCAGAATCAATCAACTCTCTAAGTCGTCATTCCCGGAAATTACCCATTACTATGTTAATGGAGTTTTTTCGAGCCTCTATTCAACAGTGGTACTACAAGAAAAGAAACCATGCATGTATTATTTCTTTAAATTCGTAACTTATCATATATTTTACTAAGTATTATTTATTTAAATTTACAGGAACATTGGAACGTCGGGTTACACCATGGACTGAAAAAAGATAACGAAATGTGTTGTGAAGTTGACGTCCTGGAGAGTTGAACCATGTTCAAACACTTTGTTTGAAGTATTGGATAATAAATTAAATGGGCTTGTCGATCTAAATGCAAAGACGTGTAGTTGTAAGAAATAGCAAACATCTAGTTATCCACGTGGCCATGTTATAAAAGTTGCTCTTCATCTAAAACAAGATGATTCAAGCGCAGACGCTATGGATTGCTACACTACAGAAGTATATCGATAGACTTATGCCGAGATTGTCTACCCATGTCCACATCCTTCTGAGTGGGACATCCCAGATAACTTACAAACAGTTTTGCCACCAGTCATGGACAGCAGGCTACCTGGCCGACCAAAAAATCATGATCGTATACCGTCTAAGGGTGAAGAGAAGAGGATATCGACATGTAGTCGGTGCAAGGAGAGTGGTCATACAAGGTTGACCTGTGGATCACCAGTGCCATCACAATCATCTTTTCCTCTACCAAAAAATGGTTCCTCATCAAAATCCAAAGCTCATATGGTGTCAAGCAAAAGGAAATCAAAATCGCAATCAAAATCAAAATCCCAATCACAACCGGCTTCACCTTTTGGGACTTATTAACTTAGGTGATTTTTAAATGCAAACGTTGTATTATGTGTATTTTATGTGTGAAAGCATTCATTTTCAGTTAGACATTAATTAGTAACTTGAGTTTGAACATTGATATGATATGTTCAGTTGTTATCATGTTGGGATTTTCTCGTGTTTGATTGCTTGGATAGTTGTTCTCTTGCTTCTTCAAGTGTCCTTAGCTTGTATTTATAGCTTGGAATGTGTTTGTTGTTGTATATACCTTGATGTTGTATGTTGCGATCAACGCGAAAGTCAAATTCGCAAACCGAAAATCGCGTTGCAAATTTGACTTTCGTTTTGCGAATTTGTACCTTCAACAGGTCTTTTTTGCCTTCAAACATAATGCATATTGAATTTTTTAGAAACAATAAATCAACTTTTACAAATCAATTAAACAAGCAAAAAAATAATTCTTATTTACAAATCAAATTAAGCAAATCAACTTTTACAAATCAATTAATCAAAAAATAAATCTTTTTTCCTCATCAATTGTAACAAATCAACTTTCAATATAAAATTCAATTAAACAAAGAAAAAAAGTGTACCCCAAACTGTTGTTTATACACAAATACATTTCACGCAGCTCACTTCAGGATTAACCTGCAGAAACCAAACATTTGCTCAAACAACACTTTCTACACATCTAAAACTGACAAACAGTAAATTACTAAATTCTAGGTACTTAACCAAATATTTTCAAGCCAATTAAAGAGTATATATGTTAACAACACTTTCTCAAACTTACCAATTGTTTATGTACAACTTTCAGCACGCTGATGCAGGTAGGCAGCGTCTCAAATATATCGATCTGGCCATATAATGCCGAAACCACAAGCCTACTGCAGCTCTATCTCTATCTGTGGGAGGTAGATATTGTATACTTCCTGTCGTCAAACGTTCCAAGCACAAGCATACGAGAGGACCACAATCCCCTCTGGCTCCCTACGTTTGTTGTGGCGCAGTCTCGTCTCTGATCATTGTAATTTTGAACTTCTTTGGCTTCTTGTTTCCAGATTTTGTCCAATAATCAATCGCATTCAAGAATTTAGCCAAATGATCGCTCCATCTCTTTGTAATAATATCTCTCAAATCAGACAATAGTATGTAATTCAACATGATGTCATATACCACTGTCTTCAGGGATGGGAGCTGAAACTCGACGAGAAGCCAATGACGTTTTTCCAAAATAGGGATAAACATCTGCAATCATAAATAATTGCACACATCAAATAAAATTTATGTAAACCTTTAAAATATTCAAAAAAATAAATACTAACCTTATCGACCTCCCACCACAGAGGATAAAGTTTAGCTTTTCCATTAGCAAACTTATATGAAACATCTCTCTGATCCTTCAAGTGAGCTACGTGAAAAGACGTCGGCATAATAGTACATCGAATACCTCTTTTCTTCAATTTTCTTATTATTAGAAGATGTGACACCCATGCATCAATATGTTATTTTATAAAAAAAATAAATATATTAGTGAATTTATTAATAATTTAAAAAAATTAATCAAAATGCAATATAAGAAGAATATAATACTTACCCCCCCTTCGAGGTAGCCATTATCTTCAACCCCTAATAAAATATCCCACCAAGACCGATCAAGAAACAAATGAATAACATCGTCGATTTAGCATAGGTCAGAATAACACCCCTTGCTCCGCTCATGTAGATAAAAATCAACAGCGGTCTTAGCCCAAAAGGTATTATCCGTAATTATGTCCGGTAGTGTTTCCATCTCCTACTGAGGAATGGTACTAGCCGGTAACTCATACGAAAGCCAACACGCATCCATCATATCGGGCACGGGATGTGGTTTATCAATATGTCGACATATGACGCCAAATGAATCGGTCTCTAGAACGGTGGGCGGGACCACTTGAACGATGACAGTGGCCTCTTGAATGGTGGGAGGGGCTTCTTCGATGATGATAGGGGCCTCTTGAACGATAGGAGGCGCCTCTTGAATGATGATAGGTGCATCGGGCTTATTCTTACGGAGTCTTGGCACTAGTGGGGTGAACGGAGATGTAATGGTACGTGTACGACGTCTGATGTGTGAACCCCGTCGTGCAAGAAAAACCCGACGTAAAGCATCTACCTTAACGGGCCGCTGAAAATAAATTAATATATAAATCAGTTAATAAATAAATAAATAATGTCGAAAAAAGTTATTTGCATTTTTAGTATAGTATTAAACAAATTTACCTTATTGCGTAGAGTATTAACCTCATTCTGCAACAATGAAACAATCTCGCGTAGAGCGGCAACCTCATCACGTAAGGTAGATACCTCACCGCGTAGCGCACCATTGTCATCGCGTAAAAAATCCACCTCACCACGTAAAGATCAAACCTCATCACGCCATGCACCATTATCTTCACATAAAGTACCGACCTCATGACGCAAAACATCGACCTCATCACGTAATTTCCCTAACTCATCCCGTGGAGGTGGAGAACAGGGAGATGGAGATAGACGGAGCCTCTTTTCCTGTCGCCTATCATGAGGTGATGGTGGAGAAGAGGCTCGATGATGTGATAGAATAGGTGATGGTGGAGGTGGAGAAGAGGCTCGACCAGGTGATGGCTCCGGGTGTCGAGCTATAGAATCGGCCCGATGGGGTGATGGCTCTCGAAGTGGGGGGTGCTCATCATTTGTCCCATCAAAAAACCGCTTTCTAGCTTGCCACCAATCAGTGGCAAGCTCAACATATGAGGGTGTCAACCTCCTAACAATATAAAAGCTCAAACAAAGTTAAACGTGTACTAGTAATAACTTGTTTATATATGGTAGTATTTGTGTGTTAACTTACATCATTAATCGTCGTATATGGGAGTAAGTATTCCCAATCCAACATGCGCTTCCTCTTCCATGTAATAGCCCTAGGAATATCATTTGATCTTTTTATCGCATATGTCCGCATGCTGGGGAAAGCCTCAAATATCTAAATCTACAAACAATATAATACACAAACATTAGTAATTGTTAAATAATTAATTATAATTTTGGAAACATTATATAGAAATTCTTACCTTAAAAGCCCAAGTAAAGCCTGTCAAAGTATATTTAGAACCATCGCCCCGCAAACTTTTTCGGTCCTCGAAGGCAGACAACAACTTCTTCCAGGTAGCTTTCCATATATATGCACCCCACGGAAACAGTCCATGCATTTAGGTCATATACCAATAATATTAGGTCCTCGGAGTTTGGTTGTCTGCCCTCTTTGCCTAAAAATCCGGCATGAAAAGTAGTAAATGGCATACTCAGACAACATCAAGGTCATCCATCCGAGTAAAACCATCTTTATCAAATAATCTCTTCAAGTCGTCAACATGTATACTCAGCTTCGACTTTTCCAGCTCAGGAAAAACCTTATATAACCATGATGGACGGGCGATATGACTAGTGTACCGACCTACATCATCGTGTTTGAAGCGTAGACCGGTGATTAAGCAAAACTCCTCCCGCACAAAACAAGTATACGTCGATGCCTGAGGAAAATGAAACCATATCTCTTTATCACCACGTTGTACCCCCTCGGGTAGATCGTTAGTCATGGTATGATGAAACAAATGTGTCAACATAGTATCTCCACCCGGATGTTGTACTCTCAGCCATCGCCCGAAGCAAGTATCCTCAAACAATTTTCCTTGTAAAGGTGTAAGCGTCGACGCAATTTTAGTGGCTATGCTTAATTTATTCCTTAAGGTCAATTGAGCCGAAAAAAATTTCTACAAAAACAATAAACATACCAAGTTAGATATACAAAAAACTACAAATTATACACTACAAACAGACATGATATTAAACAGTGAAAACAAAGCCAAATATGTTTCAAACTAGCACGGTATTCACCCAAGTCATTATTCCATCATAGTTCACAAAATGCATCAGATAACATTCCAGAAGTAAGCACTTATATAAACATTTAAAAGGACAACATATAGGTTTAGTGCAGGTTCAAGGACAACATAAAGAGTAGTAGTTTATTATTGAAACTTAAATTAGCAACACTGTGAAGTAAGTATTTGTCTTTGTTTTTTGGTTGAAGTAATACAATTCATTCAAGTTTCAATTTGACGAATAAAAGAAGTTTCTGAAACTTAAATTCGCAACGCGATTTTAGTTTCGCGTTGTGAATTTGGTGTTGTGATTTAAGGTTTCTTCAACAAAAATACAAAACAAAAAGACAAAACAAAGATAAATTCTAACTTCACAGGGTTAAAGACTAAACAGTTTAGCAGTATTGGCAGTAACTGAATGAATTTAGCAATCTCAGTGAAATGGTTAATCTAATAATAATACAAAAATTTCAAAATAAAAATAAGAGATTAAAAAAACTAACATTCAGTGGTTGATTTTCCATTTCTGACCGTGAATGGTTATGAGGGTTGATATGAGAGATGGAGATAGACGGATTTCGTCGGAAATGAGGATGGATTTCGTCTGAGATGGGGACGGATGTCGTCGTAGAGAGTGAGAGATGGAGATGAGATTGAGTTGTGCTTTAGGGTTTTAGGTTAGAGATGATTTGCGATAATACTGTTTACATTTGTGTTGCGAAATTAATATTGTGTTTCGCGTAAAAACATTTGACTTTCGCGTTGCGAATTTGACTTTTGCGTTGAGAATTTGACTATCGCGTTGCGAATTTGGAAACTGAGTTGCGAATTTGGGATCGCGTTGCGAATTTATTGGTCATTTTGGCAAATCCAAAAAAAGTTGGTTAAATTCGTATATTATAAGGCATTTTTTGTCACTGAGGTTATTTTCTCAAAATCTATGTTAATTTTTAACTCAGATAGTCCTTGGTATATTTTATTATACTTTTTAATAGACGTGATTGTTTTATGTTTTGTTGCTTATGTAATTTGTAACGTTGCTGTCAGGTGAGTATAGGCGGGTATTGATGGGTACGAGATGGGTAGTGGGTATGCAGTTGGGTAATAAGTGTGGGAATGGATTTGATAATATACCCGCGTAGGCCGGTATGGATTTAAAATATTTACCCGTCTTAAGTGATAGGTAATTGGTGAGTACGAAATAAGTATGTATGAGAATAGAGAAGGGATATTCACACATGCCACACCTGATTGCGATCCCTACTTGATGATGATGGATAAGAGGAAGGAACAAATTACTTCGAACATCTCAATTCTATTTATATCAATTATCATATATCATTTATATCTATAAAATGAATTTTAAATTAATTATTCAAATTGCTATAAAATTGCATTTAAATCTTTAAAATTGACAAAGTCCTTTTTTATTAATAGAGTTCATGCGATATTATGTTATTTATAAACCCAACCTAATTAAACTTAAAATATAAACTCAATCTAGAATTAAAAATAACCGAATGAATTATCTGAATAATTAATTTAATCTAAATATAAAACAAAATCACTATAAGTATATTTTTTTTGAATGACACTATAAGTATATTAGGTGTAGGTGTGTGTGCCCCTCGTTATTAAATACACAATTGATAAGATTTGTCATTGTAGTAATAAATGTGAAACCTAATTCGATTTTATAAATAGATGAATATTTTTTAATATTTTGAGATAATTATAAGGTAATATTTGTTTATATTTTTTTAATTATTGACATTGTATAAATTTTATCAACGCATCTATTTAAACTCGAGACCTCTAGAGATAATAGCCTTCCTTTTAACCACTAAGATCGTTATTAAACGTTTGAAAGAGTTTTTTTTATATATAAAAATATAAATTATAAAATTTATAAATATCAATATAAAATTTATAAAATTAACCACTAAGACCTCTCTCATACGCCGGCCACCGATCAACGGTGGCCACACCACCTGTAACCTATGAACCCCCGAAACTCACAGAAGAACCAAGTGAGAAAGCAAAAAAGAAAGGAAAAGGAAAGCAAAAAATGGAGAGGAAAAAAATGTCAAAAAACTGTGTTTCATTACTGATTTTATAAGGGTGGTTGGGGTATTAATAACCCCAACTGCTACATAATTTAAATTTTTTAATAAAATAATGAGTCAATTCTTTTCCACCGCGTTATCTAATCAAATTTACCTATAATGAGAATATGTTAAAATAAAAACCAATTTTACAATTTTATTGTGTACCATCACCTAAAAAGTACTTTTCACATTAGTTGTGTTCTGTTTTCTTAGCTTAAAATTAGTCCAATCTTGACATCAGAGTTATGTTTTCCTGCTTCTGTCATTCTTACAGTGCTAGAGAAATATTGGTAAATTATCTCTCAAAATGCAATAATGTTATGAGTAAATCAGTAACACGATTGTAGTGTTCAACTAACTATAAAATTGTCTAATTCTACAATCCAAAACATTTGAAACTAAAAAAAATATTATTTTGGAGTGTTTGTCTAATCTTGTAGGTTTAAATATGAGATTTACATTAAAGAATCATCGGAAAGTTTTGAATAATGAAACCGTAAATGTCCTGCAACATGATATTCTCTTCCGTTAATACATAATATTCTTTTTTCTTGTAAATTAAGGTAATACTTACCTAAAATAATGTTTAAATTAAAGAGCAATTAAAATCAAAACGCAAAAAGGCCTAACTAACCTAAACATTACATGTCGCGCATATTGTGAGGGTGCACATTAACTATCTAAGGTTTGGGATTCACAGCACAATTTGCACCTCCCTACACCTATGTGCGAGGTAAAGTCTTGTCTTGCATAATCTATAATGTCTAAGTTGGTTCATGTATATAAACACCTCTCACCCTTGATATTCATCAATTTTTCGTTTTTCTAACCTAATTCACAAGTAATTTACGTTAATCGTCAATTTTTCATTTTTCTAACTATTATGATATGATCAAAAAATTGTAATAGTAACTCACGAATCATAAGAAATATTAAGGGTAAATTTATTTATGGTACTTTTAATCACTTACGTTTTCGGATTATGACATTTTGGTCACTCGAATGTTAACCTCCATTAAATTATTGACATGACACATAAAAAATTGCTAAATTCTATTTTTGATCCCTAAACTTTTAAAAGTTTATTTTTCACCATTCTATTTTAGCTTACAAGAAAGCAAATTTTGTATGGGGTCAAAATCAGAATTTGTAATTTTTTAACGTGCCACGTCAATAATCTAAGGGAGGTTAACATCTTAGCGATCAAAATGTTATAACCCAAAAACATAATTGACCAAAACCAAACTTTTTCAAAATTGGTGAATAAAATTGAATAGATAAAAAATTAGAGGGACCATCTATATAGTTTACCCTATATACTAATACCATTTTTTGGTAAACTACTTCGAATACCACTTACCTTTAAACTCGTGTTCATAAATTTAACTGACGTTTAAATTTTATCTATTTTATCACTGTCGTTTATTTACTTTATTCCGCGGTTAATTTATTAACGGAACACTGACTTGAAATCTCCTTAATGCGATAGTGATGACATATACGGATTTCATTAAAACTATGTAATTTTTTAATTGATTACTTTTATTTCTAATCAACTTAGTTTTACGAATGACTTTCAGGAAGAAGATGAAAAACCCCAGAAACATTGAAGAATCATCATTATATTATCACTAACTACAAGGATTAACCGTAAAAATGGAAGAAAATGACGTTCATAAATCATAGAGTCAAAGACCCATTTTCTTTATGGATTGAATTAGACAAATTATTTATACAGAAAGAAAGATCTGCAAACCAAAAAGAGTTTCAGATCGAAGGCATAAAGTGAGATCGTCGACTTCAACCAACGGCAGTTTTGGTCGTGGTTGTGCTGGTCTCGGCCCGCTAAACGATTCCACCGTGCTATTCCTCGCCAGTCTTTACGGGTTTTCTTTCGGAAAAAATCGGTGGTAGTCGATGAAGCCTTCGTCATTCTGGAGATAGGAGGGATTCAAAGGGAAAATTATCTTCGCTTTGTTTCCACGGAGGGAAATCGCTGCCACATCGTAGGCTCGAGCGGCTTCTTGGCTGAATTGCAGATCCCCAGCCAAATCCTGGGATGGGCAGGTCAGTCGGATTTCTAATCCACGTGACTCGAAAATTATAAATTTTTTACCCGACTCGAACTTGATCTGAAAAACATACATCTTCCACCTAACATAAATCTGACTTAGTTTTTTTTAGATAAAATCTGAATCTAACTCAAAATAATATATTTTTTAAAAATATTATTTTTATTTAATAAAAATTAGGATTTAATTGAAAGAAAATAATACATAGAGGGGTTTATTGTAATTATCCCTAAATATATAAGATAAAATTATAATTTTTTCAGGTTAGATCGGATATTTTTTACCATAAACTCAAAGCCGACTCGACTCGAACCTAATTTTTTTTTTTAAAATTTGACCCATCGAGTCAAGTTTGGAACCAGTGAGATTCAGATTTAATGTCCATCTCTAGGAAAAAAATAGGTTAGATTAGATGACACAATCTTTTCTTCTGCAAGGAGAGTCATTCATAAAACTATGTCATTTAGGAATAAAAATAATCATTTAAAAAACTAACTCATTTTAATAGAACTATCTATATCATCACCATTACGATAAAAAGATGTCATATCATCATTTTGTTAACATATTAAAGGTAGGGTAATATAATAACAGTGAAATATAAACGTCAATAATAAAATTGATAAAATTAAAAAATCAATGATATTTTTGAATTCGAGTATAAAGGTGTGTGATATTTGAAAGTAATTTATTTTTATATATCTCTTTTAACTTAAATGTGTACACACATCATGAATTATGAATACCTACCTCCTCCGGTATCAATATTCAGTACTCTTTATGTAAGTGGGTTCAAACCCTAACTACTCCAAGTCCATAAATGTTTTTTTCTTTTGAATTTTTTAATGCATTTTCTTTATTCTAAAAAATTCTTAAATTATACTCCTTTCTTAGTCAGGTGTTTTAATTTTTTGGGTCAGCTATAAATGTTACTATTTTAAGTGTCTCGATCGTAGCAAACGTTAAAAAAATCTGTTAAGTAATATGTGTTGCAATTATTATTTTTTTGAAAATTTTATGTTTTATATAAAACTTAAAATTATTATTACATTTTAAAAAATCACGATTTCTCTAAAATTACAAAAAAAATCCATAAAATCTTTCTTAAAATTCTTAATCCAAACCTTACCATCTCCCTTGCTGGTCAATACCGTTGTTGTTGCCCTTGCCATCTCCCTTATTAGTCATCGTCTCCCTTGTCGTTTTACTTATCATTACTCATTAGGGTCATCGGGTCGTGTGGGTGTTGCGATTTTTCCCTTTGTTGTTTGTCGGGTTTAGAATTTTCGAGTATAGTTCGTTCATGATCGTTCGTCTGGGTAAGATTTAATTAAGTGGAGGTTCTATCGACGACAACTGAAACAAAGGGAGACAATCGATGTGAGTATAGAGATTGAAATTAGGCTTTTCAAAGTTTTAGGTTTTTTTAGATTTGAGATTTTTTTTGAATTATAGTTTTAAATTTTTTATTTTAGATAAAATTTTCTAAACACGATAACCGTCACTTAACAAACTTTTTTTAACAAATGCTATGGTCGAAACACTTAAAATGATAACATTCATAATGTTAAGTGTTTATATTGATCGAATAAAATTAGGAACCGAAGTGAAAAACGATATATAATTTAGGTTTTTCTTGCATTAAACCCTTTTTATTTCATAAACAAATTAATATTTTTTTTATAAATTTGAAGTTACAAGGTAGTATATGTTCAAAGACTCTCAATCATTTGATATTGAATACTCATATCTCTAACATACGCGGTTCTCGTACCCAAGATCTCAAAATATAACAATAAGTCTTTTAACCACTTTGATTGCTTGATTCGTGCGAAAATTAATGATTTTTTAAAAGAGAATTACATATGTTCATTTTACGAAGATTTTTAAGTGATTGGTATTAGTTTATTGAGAGTATTGTTGTTATGTATTATTTTTATGACTTCTTAAATTGATTAATTTTTTAAAATTTGGTTTAATAATCAAACTTTTATGAGTACGCCTCTCATCAAATGGGTTAAATAAATATATATAAAAAAGGTTTGGATAATGATTCAAAACCTTATTCTCGAATTAAAGGTGACAAATAGGAGGGTCCGAGACCGAGTAGACTTGGATTGAATAATATTTATATTCAGATTATTTTAGCTTAAGATTATCAAGGGTATGGATTTTTTTCATGCTCAGACTTTTTCTAGCTTAAAATTTTATCAGGATTGAACTTTTCAGACTCTTTTGATTCAATTCTTTAGTTCCAATTTTATTAGATTTAGATCGATTCAAGCAAATAAACTTTGATAAATTCAAATATATTTTTATACTTTTTATATTTAATAAATAATATAAATAACTGATTTTATTTTTACATAATGATAATACAATCCAAACTGACCTCTTAAGAAACAAAAATTTATAAACCACACCATAAAATATAATATAAAATAAATAACAATAACTTAAAGCAGGAAGCCAAGTACCGAAGTTCTATTATGGCGTAATTCTTCAAACATAATTTCCTTATTCAATAAGACAAGATTCAAATCTCTAATCTTATTTAAGGGATCTAATATCATTTTTTAATAGTCTAGGACAGTTACAATGTATTATTCGTTTCGGATTTTTCTTAGCCGTTGACAACATATACATACCTTGCAAACATAGTTGTTCGAAATCATAACTTTAAAGAAGACCAACACTCCCTTTAACCATTGAGATCACACAATAAGTTCAAAGATCTAATATCTTGTTATCTCCTTCCATAGCATTTGCTTGATGAAATATCGGCGGTCATGCAACGATATTGGTGGACAGGGAAGATCACTGAGCGGGGTTGGTCGATGGTGGCTTGGTCTACAATCTGTAAATTGAAATGCCAAGGTGGTCTAGGTTTATGGGACTTACACTCGTTCAACATTGCTATGCTTGGCAAACAAGTATGACAACTGATTAAGCATCCTAATTGTTTACTTTCCAGAGTGCTTAAGACAAAATACTTTCCTAATGGTGATCTGCCACATGTGTCTATTTGCGACAGAAGCTCATAAGCGTGGAAAGGTATACAGAAGGCAATGACCACTTTTTATGGGGCGCTATATTGGAGGATAGGTCGGGGTAGCAAGCTTAACATGGTGTGTGATAAATGGGGAGGGACTCAGTTAGTCACGCTTACAAGAGATTATTCTAATTCACCCATACACCGCTTCAGTGCGGCAAATTTCATGCAACGGCGCAATACTAGTTGAGAGGAGGCTAGAATTCAAGATGTGTTCACCTTGGAAGACTCAGATCGCATTCTTTATACTTCCATTGCTCCAATTGAGTAGGATACTGATATGGGGCTATCAAGATTCGAGTATTTATTCAGTTTGATCCGGATATTGGTGGCTACAAAAGCCCTCTCATTCATCTAAAAGTGCATCTAATATGTGCAAATTATCGCGAAACTCTAGGTTCTCCCTAGGGTCAGGATCTTAACTTGGAGAATGGCACATGGAGGGTTGCCTGTTGGTCATCATCTTCGCGCGGCTGGTATAGGGGATGATCTATTCCTTATGTGTTCCACTGATGGGGAGACAGTTGTGCGTGCTTTACGGGACTACGACTATGCACAGGTAACGTTTGGCTATGCTAGCCTGACCGGCGCATTTCTTTCTAGTCAATTAGCTTCTCCTTTGAACTGGCTAGAATCTGTGATTTCAACACTTGGTCTGGATGGTCTTGGAGGCTTTCTTGTACTTTTATGGAATATCTGGAATGGACGTAATGCTAAGGTTCATAATATTAGTTATCAGCTGCCTTGATTTTTAGTTGCTAATGCCAAGATGATACATCAAGAGTACCTTATGGACAGGAACCATTCAGTCAACAGACGACATCGTTTTCGGAGCTCAGGTCCGTAGCTTCCTAGCAATGCTTCGGATCGTTGGTCGTTGCCCAGCCCTGAAGAAGTCAAAATCAATGTCGATGGTGCTTTTGACCCTCATCGACGTTTGGATGCTATAAGCGTAATTGCTCGTGATGTGTTTGGAGCTGTTTTAGGGCTTCATCCTAGCCTGGTTGTGGAAGCGGGCCTGGCTGAGATGCATGCACTGACAACAGAGTTGTGATTAGCTAGGGATAATCTTTGACATAAAGTGACATTTAAGTCAGATTCTATGATGCTTGTCAACAAACTCCAGCGATCAGAGGTGGATATTTCCACTTTTGGGTTTCATTTACAGGAAGCTCATGAGATTTTATAGAGTAATAGGAACTTCGATGTTAAGTTTGTTTCCTGAACTTATAATACAGTTGCTTATAATTTAGCAGCTTGGGCGCTCCACTATAGGCATTCTATGTTTTTTTACTCGGTTTGTCCCAGCATATTATTGATGATGTATCAAACGATCTCGCTCTTGATTAATGAATTCTCGTTCTCTCTTTTCCCCTTACAGAATTTAGAAGGGGTTTTTAATGAGGCTCAATTTAAAAAAAAATGCTTACATAATAATTTTTTTTAATTTTTTCCATGATAACATGTATCTTATGATGATACATCTGTATCACCGTTATTTTTTTAACTACGGATGACTAAAATGAAACCAAAACTAAATATTAAATATGATTTTGAGAAAAAAATAGCTAAATGACCTAAACGAAACAAAAAGTAATAGTTGAATACTAAACATGTAGTTTACCCTAATTTGAATATCAAAATTAATAAACTACATGAATAAAAAAACAAATTGAATATAAGTTAATATGTTCACAATCTAAATTAGCAACCCTATATGAGTTGACATGAAATCAAAAGACAATGGAATTGCATTGAGTTGTTTATAGAAACTTTGACTATGTCACCTACTTTTCTATTTTAATGATGTTAGTAAATATAAGGACAACCATGAGTTGTGATGTAAATAAGACGAGATAGATCGTGAGTTACTCGAGATCGACTCGGTCAAGGTTCGATAAATACTAGGATCGAATGGACTCGACTCGAGTTCTTAACGAGCCGAAACGAACTACTTGATACTCAACTCGAAAAACTCGTGAGCAGCTCGAAAATATAATATATTAAGATTTTATTTTATTTTTAAAAATTATTAATAATATTAACATTTATATGTTGATTTATTTATAAAAAATACAGCAAGATTTTCATGTATTTAAGGTTCAAGTTTGAATTTGAAACTTCAATTGAGTTAAGTTGAAGATTTTTTTTATTTCGAGCTGCTCACGAGCTTCAATTCAAGATTTCGAATTCGAGTCAAACTTAAAATTTTAAGCTCATGAGTTTTCAAATCAAACTTTATTTCAGAGTTTTTGAGCCGAATCGAACTCAGTAATACTCGAACTCGACTCGACTCGTTTAAAACCCTAACCATGAGATTGTTTTTAGAAGTCCTAAACGGTTAAAAAAGTCCGCCGCTCCATTTTATATCATAGGAGAATAAAAAAGAACTTAAATTTATATTGATTTATTTTTTGTAGTAATTGTATTTGAAACGATGTAAACCTGAATTTAAACGATTTTTTGTCAGTACAAAATTGGTTTTTTAATAGTTTAGGATAATTACAAGATAATATATGTTTATAATCGTAATTATTGACAATGCACACATTATGCAGACGTAGTTGTTCGATCCTAAAAAGAGAACGACACTCCCTTTAACCAGCAAAACCTACGATTTCTTGTCAATACAAGACTGATTACTAAATGTGATATATTAAACATAAATAATATAAAAGAAAATTTGATTGGTCTGGTTTGTTCACTCTTACCGATACTCAAAGATAGCAGCCTAGAAAATAACCAAGATTCCATTCAAGGCCAAAATCTAAAACTATTTCTATACCAGACTCGAAAAAAGTTCAAACATTACATTCCATGAACCAAACCAGCATAAATTTTTAGGCTAAATATCAGACCCCAGCCCAACCCGGAACATAAAACACAGGCCTACACCAACCTTGACCTGAACCTGAACTCAGGCCCGAACCCTTTTCTCGTAATCCTTGCAGAGAATAGAATTCGAGTGACAACATTTCAGAGTTATGTTATAGTGAACTTACTCTGCTTCAAGGGCAGCAATTTCATATCTCACTTCTTCTAAATGTTCATTAATGGTGGTCACAGCATCTTGCACTCCTCTGATGGCTTCCTTGAGAGCATTATCATACTCGGCATTTGCTTCAGCATCTTCGGTTCCTGCTGCTTCTGTTATCTCGTGGACGTGCACACATTCATGCTCCATTGGCTTCTTAAATATGCAATTCTCGTGGTTCACTATACGCTCCGATGGATGACCTGCCTTCTTCAGGACCTGAATCGTAGCAGTCTTCGGATAGAATAAAATAGTCAGTGGAAACGGCAGGATTTTACAGTAAGGCAAGAATTAGATATAGGTACGAAAGTCGATAATATCATGTTTATTTAATATAATACAAAAACTAACTTTTACACACTGATAACTGACACTCGTCTCCGAATCCGAGTAACATAAAATGGCAACATAAAATTCTAATTCCGATGTTCAATATAATCATCTCAGGAGCAATGGTACAATAACGACTAGAGACATACCAGATGCAGTTTCTGCTTTTCCTGTGTTTGAACGGCTCTTAGCAGCTCAGCTAGATCAGCTCGGCAGTAATTGGGATTTAGAAAAAGAGATTCCATCTCGAGGACCTGCAAAAAAGAAAATGTTATAGCAAGAACATACAATCTTGAAAAAGGAATTCAAAGTTTATGACATGATCAAGTGTCGAACTAAGAACTTGTTTTGAGCAATCATTGAACTCGACTGTGATCTCACTGCAAAGCTGCTGGTAGGCCAATTCCCCTCCCGATTTCATGTACTCCGAGAACCCCCTGATCAGTTTAATGCCAAAAATAACAATCAAAACTCTCTCTGAAAAAGAAAACAGTACATATAACAAAAAGGCAAAACTTATAATACATTCAGTCAAACTGCTTTGAAGCATTATATTTAGTTATTTACACATGCAAAGAACACAAGAAAAATAACTGAAACACAATACAGCGTAAACACAACAAAACTACGTGGAAGTATCAAAAGCAACATAACACGAACTATTGACATGTAGAAAGTTTTGCAAGTAATTAATACCTTAAACATGGTTACGACACAAGAAAAAAAGTGAATTTGAAATAGAACAAACAAATTATCAGGTCTAAGGAATACAAAGCACATTCTTATCACCCAAGGACACAATTTCCTCTATAAAAGTGACTTCTTTAAGCATCAAAGAGACCTTTTACAAACAATTTCTTATTATTACTTCTTCTACATAAAAAAAAGATACTTATAATAATAGTTTAAACATGAAAAAGACAAATGCATGAATTGCCAAATGTAAAGAATTCGATATCGAACTTATTCAAAGTACATTCTTATAACCTGAATAAGCAATCTGTATACCACAAAATTCTCCTTTAAGCAACAAAGAAACCTTTTACAAACAATTTCACATGCTTACTCCTTTTCCATAGAAAAATATAGAAGTATATGAGACATTAAACACAAGAACGACACAAATGTATCAAATTGCCGAATGTAAGGAGTTAGATATCATACTTATTCAAAGCATATTCTTATCGCCCAAAGAAGAAATCTTTATACCACAAAATGCTCCTTTAACCAACAAAGAAACCTTTTACAAACAATTTCACATTCTTACTCCTTTTCCCTAGAAATATACAGAAGTACATTATATACTTATTCAAAGCACATTCTTATCACCCAAAGACACAATTCTTATTACACAAACGTAAAAACAACACGATTATTTGAATTGTCAGCTGCAAGAAACATTTTAAAAACAAATTCCAATTCTCACTCTTTTCATGCCATGTTAAAGCCTGGGTAAACACACGAGCATTTGTATAACCACATATATCTCATACTGAAAAAAACTGGGTTTTAAGTAGCGCATCGATCAACTTGTTCATTGGTATTTTTCTCCTGATTTTGAACAATTTTAGACTTGTATTGATTGGCTAAACCAAGAAAGAGTAATAAATACGATAAAAATTTAACCCCCAGGGAACGGATTACAAGAACTAATCCAAACAAACCATCCAGCCTAAATCAAATTTAGGGTTTTCTATTTGGGAATAAGAGGAAAAAAGAAGGCTTACGTTTTGAGCTTAGCGTAAGCTTGAGCCCTACGCTGTTGAACCTCTAGGAATTTGCGAAGTAATTGGAGAATTTCATTGCTTTTAGTACTGCCATTGCTGTTTGCTTCTTCAATGTCTATTGTGTCTTTTAGTGAAACCTTCTTCTCAAAATCTTCCATTTTCTTTACCCTTTTCGATTTTCTTCTCAAAGATATCTGCAAATTTTTTACGTCTGATCTTTTGCAGTCACGTCTTCCTCTGGAAACTGAAAAATAAAATGGAGAGTAGACCAATAAAAAAGATCAAACTGCTTTTTCGGTCCTTATACTATACTCGAATTATAAATTTAGGTCATATACTTTAATTTAACCTAATTTTATCTAATTAAAAATTTGGCCTTACCGAGCTTCGAAAGTTTTTTTTAATAGTTTAGGTAATTATAAAGTTACATATATTCAAAATTTTCTTAATCAATTGACAATACACACATCATGTATACACAATTTCTTGAACTTATATTTCTAGAGATAACAATATTCTCTTTCACCACTTAAATCAATTGATGGATTCAACTCTAAAAATACTTTTAATTCCCTAACCAATGGAATAAAATATTGATTATTTTAGAAAAAAAAATGCACGAACCTTAAAATATTTATAAAAAAATCATTTATTTCTCTCTTAAATTTTATATTGAATTAAACTTGTCAATTAATAAAAAATTCCAAATAAAGTCTTATTCATTAGAGCTAACTTTTAATTCAATCGTTATGGGGTTTTTTTTTTTTTGAAATATTCAATCGTTATGTTATATATTGTTTAAAGCGGATAATTCTTTATTTAAAATTATTGGAATGATATTCATGATTTTTATTTTAAATTATTAATACAAATTCAATTTTATTATTTTAAAATTTATTATCGTTCCGATACAATTTTTGAGTATTCTAATTCAATTATATATGATATTTATATTTGATTTTAAATTTAAATATTGTTTTATTAATATCTATCTATTATTTTTTATAATAAGATATATTTTAAATTTATATAATTTTATAATAAATCAAACACATTTTACCGATAGATCAAACTGTTCGACTTTGTTATCTCACATTTTCTTATGTCATTTATTCTAAACTTATTATGAACACTTCTCTTTCTTCTTTTTAAAGTCCCCTATTTCCCTTCCTCACATTCATGATATTTAAATTCAAAACATCAAAGAATAACAATAATATTTTAATATCAATTCCTATTGATTTAATATAGATTTGTACATATTATATTCAGACAAACTTTATTTTTTTTAATAAAGAAAAAAGAAATGAAGGAGGTTAGTTGACTTTGCCTTTGTCACTTCTTCCTCGGCCATTTTCTCATATAATATATTCCTTTGTTTGCATTTGAATTTTGTTAATAATTTATACCATAAACAAATGAAGAAACTGTTACCTGTTGCTGAATGATGATGTCAATCCGCGTTCCCCCTTATCATTTCTTAATGATTTTGACTATTTTAACACCCAGTTTCTCTACTTTCATCTTCAATCCGCCATTGTTGCAGCTTGCCCTCCGAAGCTCAGAAAACTCTTCACAAAATCATTCCATTTTCATTGAATTCCCATAGGACAAGAGAAAGGGAGATTGGTTGAAGAATATGAAATTTTAGATATTTTAGGACGAGGTGGATTCTCGGTTGTGAGAAAAGGTATAAAAAAAAGTAACGAAAATCGTCAAGAATTTGCTATTAAGACATTAAAAAGATTCACTACACCGCAGCTGCCGCCACCTCGAGCCGAGAAAATCGGAGCTTCTTCAGTGGCGGCGATATTATAGGCACAAAATCAGGTTTCCATCTCCGACACGTTGTTGACGAATGAGATTCTCGTGATGTGAAAGCTTGTCGAGAACGTTTCGCCTCATCCGAACGTGGTCGACCTCCATGACGTTTTCGAAGATCAATCTGGCGTCCACTTGGTGCTGGAGCTTTGCTCCGGCGATGAGTTATTCAATCGGATCGTCGCATAAACAAGGCACTCTGAAGCCGGTGCGGCGGTGGTAGTACAACAGATCGCGCAAGGGCTGGCAGCTATTCATAAGGCAAACATTGTCCATAGGGATCTAAAACCCGAGAATTGCTTGTTCTTGAACAAAAATAAAGATTCAACGTTGAAGATCGTGGATTTTGGATTGAGTTCAGTGGATGAGTTTACCGACCCAATAATCTGTTGCGGAAGACGGCTATCGGATAGAGCAAAAACACAACTGATAATTTGAGAAAATAAAAATGAAGATAAAAGAGAAAAAATTTACGTGGAAAACCCCTAAATAATATAGGATAAAAACTACGAGCAACGGTAGAAGAATTTCACTATGAGAAAATAAGAATTACAACATCTCTCAATATACCAAGGAGAAAACAATGATAATTCTCTCTTGATAAAAATGGGAAAATAACTCTCAAGAAACTCTCTAAATTCTCTAATATTGGGAGAAAGCTAGAATGATTTGGGATGGTTTTGAAGCTAAATGAGCTAGGGTATTTATAGTTGAAGCTTAAGGGCTAATCTTATAAATACCCTAAATTACAATGACTAAATTTTTCATTTACCCATTACATAAATTCAACAATTTTGTGGCCAAATTTGACAAAATTTGTCGTCCAATAATGCTTCCAAATTGCTGCCCTATTATTTCAGTCGCCCCATGCTTTATTTTTCAACAATCTCCCACTTGAAGATGTGATTGGAACAATCATATCTTCATCATTCTTTCTACCTCATACCATCATGTTGCTGACATCTCTGACAGGCCACAAGAGGATCGACACCAAGTAAATTTATCAACATTGATCGCATTCGTCATGAAATCTACTATGTTGTCTTTGGTATGGATCTTCTGCATATCTATCGTCCATTCTTCCACCTTTTCACGAATGAAATGATATTGAACTCGTATGTGCTTTGTCCTTGTATGAAATGTGATTCATTGCTAAATGCAAGGCGCTTTGACTGTCACAAAATAGAGAGACATACTCTTGATTGTGCCCAAGCTCCTCCAATAGCATCTTCAACCAAATTTCTTCTTTACTGGCTTGTGTAGCTGCTATATATTCTGCCTTTGTTGTGGATGTAGCCACAACTGACTGCAATTTTGAAACCCAACTTACAGCTCCACCAACAATTTTGAACACATATCCTGTAGTAGATTTGCTTTTATCCAAATCCCCTGCATAGTCAGAATCTACATACCCATTGATTAATAAGTTTGATCCTCCGTAACATAATGCAACATTTGAGGTCCCTTTGATGTATCTCAGGATCCTCTTTACTGTATTCCAATGCTCTTTGCATGGATTCACCATGTACCGACTAATCACTCCCACTACTTGTGCAATGTCTGGTCTTGTGCATATCATAGCGAACATTAAACTTCCCACTGCATGCATTCGGTACTCGAGACATCTTCATCCTCTCTTCTTTACTGCTAGGACTCATACTGGAGGATAATTTGAAGTTAATAAGAAGATGGGTAGAAATTGGCTTACAATCTTGCATGTTGAATCGTGACAAGATCTTCTTCAAGTAATTCTTTTGTGAAAGCCAATTCTTCCTATTACTTCTGTCTCGGTGAATTTGCATCCCCAAAATCTTGTTTACTGACCCCAAGTCCTTCATTTCAAATTCCCTAGCCAGTTGTGCCTTCAATTCTTCAATATGATCTTTGTTGGGTCCTGCAACCAACATGTCATCCACATACAACAACAATATAACACAATCGTTATCACCAGACCTCTTGAAATAAGCACAAGGGTCTGCATTAAGTCTGTTGTATCCAAGACACATAATGAAGGAATCAAATCTCTTATACCAACACCTCGGCGCCTGCTTTAGACCGTACAGAGATTTGTTCAACCTGCAAACCAAGTTCTTCGTTTCTTTTTCTTCAAAACCTTCAGGCTGGAGCATATAAATTTATTCTTCAAGATTTCCATGACGAAAAGCTGTTTTAACATCTAGCTGCTCTAGATGTAAGTCCAATGTAGCACACATTGATTAATAAGTTTGATCATCCGTAACATAATGCAATATTTGAGGTCCCTTTGATGTATCTCAGAATCCTCTTTACTGTATTCCAATGCTCTTTGCCTGGATTCACCATGTACCGACTAACCACTCCCACTGCTTGTGCAATGTATGGTCTTGTGCATATCATAGCGAACATTAAACTTCCCACTGCTGATGCATTCGATACTCGAGACATCTCCATCCTCTCTTCTTTACTGCTAGGACTCATACTGGAGGATAATTTGAAATTAATAAGAAGAGGGGTATAAATTGGCTTACAATCTTGCATGTTGAATCGTGACAAGATCTTCTTCAAGTAATTCTTTTGTGAAAGCCAAATCTTCCTATTACTTCTGTCTCGGTGAATTTGCATCCCCAAAATATTGTTTGTTGATCCCAAGTCCTTCATTTCAAATTCCCTAGCCAGTTGTGCCTTCAATTCTTCAATATGATCTTTGTTGGGTCATGCAACCAACATGTCATCCACATACAACAACAATATAACAAAATCGTTATCACCAGACCTCTTGAAATAAGCACAAGGGTCTGCATTAAGTCTATTGTATCCAAGACACATAATGAAGGAATCAAATCTCTTATACCAACACCTCGGCGCCTGCTTTAGATCGTACAGAGATTTGTTCAACCTGCAAACCAAGTTCTTCTTTTCTTTTTCTTCAAAACCTTCAGGCTGGAGCATATAAATTTATTCTTCAAGATTTCCATGAAGAAAAGCTGTTTTAACATCTAGTTGCTCTAGATGTAAGTCCAATGTAGCACACATTGCCAAAACTACTCGAACTGTTGTTAGTCGAACCACAGGAGAAAATATTTCATTGAAATCAATACCTTCTTTTTGACCATATCCTTTGACCACCAGTCTTGCACGATACCTCTCAACTTGATCGTCAACATTTTCGCTTGATTTTGAAGACCTATTTGTTATCAATTGGCTTCCTTCCTTGTGGTAGTGGCACAAGGTCCCATGTATTATTTTTATGAAGGGCTTCGATTTCTTCTTGCATCGCCATCATCCACAGTGAAGCATCTGAGCTGTTTATTACCTCCTGGTATGTTGATGGTTCACCGTCCTCTGTTAAAAGGCAGTATGCAATATTTTCTTCTATAACATAATCTGAGTGCCAATTGGGACGTCTTCTCACACGATCTGATTGATAAGTTGTTGGAGCTTCAGAACTCTCTGGTTCTTGTTCATTATGTGCTGATTATACTTTAGAAGAATCTCTTTGTTCAAGCTCATTTTCCACATGTATCTATGTAGTCTCTGACTTTTCAGCGCTATCATCGTCTTCTTTTCTTTGTAGTTTATCTTTTACAAAGATAACATCCCTACTAATGATCACTTTGTGGGGAGTGGGATTCCACAAGCGATACCCCTTTACACCATCAGCATACCCCAAGAATTTACATTTCCTGGATTTTGGATTTAGCTTTGAAATTTCTTGGGAGTTGTACATCACATACACAATACTTCCAAATACATGGAGGTTTGAATAATTAGCTGGTTTTCCAGTCCACATCTCTATTGGTGTCTTCAGCTCTATTGCAGTTGATGGAGCTCGATTCACCAAATAACATGCGGTATTGACTGCTTCTGCTCAGAATGATTTTTCTAGGCCTACATCCCTCAACGTTGCTCTTGTTCTTTCTAACAAGGTTCTGTTCATCCGCTCTGCCACTCCATTTTGTTGAGGAGTGTTCGCCACTGTGAACTGTCTTTTGATGTCTTCTTTCCTGCAAAAGTCATCAAATTCTTCGCTTGTGTATTCTCCTCCATTATCTGTTCTGAAACACTTGATCTTATTTTCAGAATTAAGTTCTACCCGCGCTTTGAAGTTTTTAAAGTTGAAAACACATCTGACTTCTTCTTAATAGGGTACACCCAACATCTCCTGGAGTTGTCATCAATAAATGAGACAAAGTATTTTGCTTCGCCTAGGGATGTAACTGGTGCTTGCCATACGTAAGAAAGAACCAATTCTAGAATACTTTTGCCTCTAAAATTTGATGTGTTAAATTTCAACCGGTGTTGCTTACTTGTTATGCAATGCTCACACAAAGTAAGTGATACCTTTGTTAAGCCTGGAAGTAGCTTTTGCTCCACAAGGACTTTCATTCCTTGTTCTGACATGTGTCAAAGTTTCTGATGTCATAGCATTGCAGAATCTGAACTACATGAGGCAACAGATGCTTCTGCTTCTAATAAAGTCTCTCCCTTCAGCACGTACAAGTTTACTGCTATCTTTTCCCCTTTCAGCACCACAAGCGCTCCACGGAACACCTTAATGATTCCTTTCCGTATTTCAATCATGCTTGCATTATTATCCAATAATCCGAAGGATAATAAATTTTTCTTCAAGCCTTTCACGTGCCGCACATCTCGAACAACTTTAATTGTTCCATCATACATCTTCAATTTGATGGTTCCCACGCCAACGATCTCTAAGGCATGATCATTGCAACTATACACATATCCTCATGATACAGGTTCATAATGATGGAATCATTCTCTTCTTGAGGTCATGTGATATGTTGCTCCCGAATCAATGAGCAAAATATCTGCAAATCTTTTTCTACCTTCCACGGTGGTTGACGCTTCACATCATAGAGAATCTTCATCATCTGAAGTGTTTGCGGTATTGCCTTGTGGATTGGAGTTTTTATTTAGACTCCAACAATCATTCTTCAAGTGACCCTTCTTTCCACAGTTGTAGCATTTTAAATTCTTTTTGCTCATAGACTTCGATCTACCATGTTTGTGACTGCTGCTTTGGCCACGTTTTGTTGATCTCCCTCTCATCGTTGTCAACGCTTCTGCTTGTTGTAGATTTACTTGCCTGTATTACTTGTTCTTACGCCGATTTTCTTCTTGTAGAACAGCAGCTGCAACGTCATCGAAGACTAGACTGGTGACATTACTGTTTGTTAAGTTGGCGATGAGTTTATCATACGAATTAGGTAGACTTTGAAGTAGAAGTTCAGCACGTTATTGTTCTCTTATTGTACATCTTAATGATGTAAGCTGAGAAAATAACGTGCTCAGTGTGTTTAAGTGCTCTGTCACTGAATTAGATTCTGGCATACGAAGAGTGTACAATTTTCTCTTAAGGAAATTTTTATTGTGCAACGATATGACCTCGAACAGTTTGGTGAGATGATCCCATATCTCCTTAGTTGTATTCTTCTCCTCGATGCTTGACAATACTTCATCTGCTAATGCTAGATGAAAGTTTGTCATAACATTTCCGTCCATTTCGATCCATTTGTTGTCATCTGTGAAATCTACCGACCTTTCACTGATAGCTGTTAGACAACCGTCTTTCCTCAGGATGACCTGCATTTTCAATTTTCACAATGAGAAATTTCTCCCATTGAACTTTTCAATATCAAATTTCGTTGTCATAGCTTCTATTATGGATAGCTCCCACTATTTCACTATCGTGAATAATTCTCTAGAACCTTCAAAGAATTGATAATATCTTCTTACTTTCTTATGTTGGAGGATCCACCTTTTGGTGGCAACCACAAAGACAATAAGCAGATATTACACACTCAAATCTGGCTCTGATACCAATTGTTGCGGAAGACGGCTATCGGATAAAGCAAAATCACAACTGATAATTTGATAAAATAAAAATAAAGATAAAAGATACAAAATTTACGTAAAAACCCCTAAATAATATAGGGTAAAAACCACAGGCAACGGTAGAATAATTTCACTATAAGAAAATAGGAACTACAATCTCTCTCAATCTACCAAGGAGAAAACAATAATAATTCTCTCTTGATAAAAAGGAGAAAACAACTCTCAAGAAACTCTCTAAATTCTCTAGTATTGGGAGAAAGCTATAATGATTTGGGATGGTTTTGAAGCTAAATGAGCTAGGGTATTTATAGTTGAAGCTTAAGGACTAATCTTATAAATATCCTAAATTACAATGACTAAATTTGCCATTTACCCATTACATAAATTCAACAATTTGCTGGCCAAATTTGACAAAATTTGTCGTCCAATAATGCTTCCAAATTGCCGCCCCATTATTTCAGCTTCCCCATGCTTTATTTTTCATTATAATCGGGTTGTTCGGATCTATATATTATGTTTCACCGGAAGCACTTTCTCAAGGAAAAATTACAACCAAGTGCGATATGTGGTCTTTGAGAGTCATCTTATATATCTTACTTTCCGGGTATACTCCCAAAATTTTCTCATATTCTCTTTTTAAATTTTATTTTTATAACATTGTTTCTTTACTTGAGTTTAATTTTTACTCGATTTAACTCAATAATTTGATTCATACAAAAGAAAATACATTAGGCTACATTTTAATGTGTCTACACACGAGTGAATCTAAGAATCAAGTTGTATAAAATCATATTATAAGAGACTACCTCTTTGATTCAATTTTTTCCATCTATAAAATTATAATTAAAAATCTTTGTCTTTGTTTAAAAGGTTTAGAATTTCATATTGATAAATTAACCGATAATTGAAACAAATAATCTAATCTCAGTTCTATAAAATACATTTTTGTCCCATATCCATGTCTTTGCCCTTGCTAAGGTAACCTATATTAGTTACATTTTTCCAGGTACGTGTTTGTATATAAATACAATTCTTTGCGTTAATTGTATCCCACATTTCTAAATTAATCTTTAAATTTTTTAAATATTTTAATTTCATCTTCAAACTATAACTCTCGTTTTAAATTGATATTTAAATTTTTTAATATTTTAAATTTATCCTTAAACTTTACCCTCGTTCTATATTGATCCCAAACTTTTGAATGTTTCGATTTCATCCTCAAATTTTTGAATGATTTTGGAGATGTTATCGGAACATTAAAAAAAATTAGAATATTAAAAAATTTATAGATCAATTTAAAATAAAAGTCATAATTTAAATATGTGTGGTACAATTAATTATAATTATTTAAACATATAATCTTTTAAAAAAGAATATAATTATACAAAATGTAACACTTTGACCCGAACAAAATGAAAGATATATTCACATAGAAATTGTAACGCGAGTTCCTTGTTTCATATTGTAGGCATCCACCTTTTATTGCTCAATCTAATCGTCAAAAACGACAGATGATAATGGCGGTATGTTAATCGTGTTCATTCATTCTCACCACTACCTTGGATCGGTTCATTGGTTTTCAGAAATATTCGTATTAGATACATAACAATTGAATTTATTTAAATCGGATATATACTCGTATCTTATATTCACATTCGAATTTAAATAACATATATTATGCACGAATCGAGCGACCTCAGTAGTAAAAAGAATTTTTGTTATTCCTTAAGGTCTCAGATTCGAGTACTAAGAATGTTAGGAATGTGAGCATTTAATGTCAAATGATTGATGTTATATTTGAACAGATATTACCGTGCACTTCCCCGATTAATTCGGATGGTTCGGTTTTCGACAGGGTGAGTATAATTTCGATGAGAGGACATGGAAAAACATATCTTCATCAGCAAAGCATTTGATTTCTAATCTGTTGCAAATTCATCCTGATAGAAGACCGAGTGCTGAACAAGTATCAACTCCTTCCTCTTAACCTCCCTTTTTTTAGATAAACTACATATTTAATCACTCAATTATTTCTGTAATTTTATTTTGGTCACTCAATTATTTTTTTAAAAAAACACATCTAATGTTATTTTTTCGTTCAATTTTGGTTAGCCACCGTTCAAAAATTAATGGTGATGCTGACGTGTCACCATAAGCTAATGATACATCAACAATGAAAAAAATAAAAAAAATTGTCACATTAGTAGTTTTGTTAGTATTTTAATGACAGATGACCAAAACGAAACTAAAATATAATTTTAGGTATGATTTTTAAAAAAATAATCGGAGAACCAAAATGGAACCTTGAGAGTAATTGGGTGACTAAACATGTAGTTTACCCTTTCTTTTAACATTTGAAAGCAATAACTCCTAGGATTATTCGATTTTGAAAGAATTAATGTCTGAACCTTAAAAACGACATTAATGAAATGGGACTAAAAAACTTAGCTAAAATCAAATAGAACCTTATTCTTTGAATTAATTTTCGATTTTCTCAATTTTTTACTATTAACTCCAACCAAACAAAGCCTTAGTTTGTAACTAATTAAATTATTTCTTTGAATATCAATCTAACAATACATTCAAACATCTTCTAGCTCATCCATGGGTCACTGGGGATTCAGCCAAGCAAGAACAAATGGATGCGGAGGTTGTTTCGAGATTGCAGAGCTTCAACGCGCGTCGTAAGCTACGTGCCGCCGCCATCGCCAGCGTGTTAAGCAGTAAGGTTTTACTGAGGACGAAGAGGTTAAGAACTTTGCTAGGCTCCCATGACCTTTCGAAGGAGGAAATTGATAACCTCAAGGAAAATTTCAAGAAAATGTAAGCCTTCAAACCCTAACTTTTCATCTCTCTTTTTCTTTGTTAAATACGATTATTAGTCAAGCTCACTTGTAAAAGCAATTCTCAATATTTCTCTTATTTAATCAAAATATAGAAACATGAATCTTACACTAATCCCTTTATGCAACCATATTTAATAAGTTTCGAGTTCGAATTTAAGCATCTATAAAACCTTTTTCGATCCTCACATTGTTGCCTAAGAAATTGTATTCAATAGGTTTATAAACTCGAATCTTATCTTAACTAATCCATGTTATTTGAATCCGTCAAACGATCTCAAAAGTAAGATATTGTTGTTTTTTCTAGAGGTCTCGAGTTTAAGTATCTACATCTACAGAGTGTGATTTTTTTAAGAGAAAGTGTTTAATAAGTTTGAGAATTTTAATCTTATATCAACTCTAAAGAGATAGCATTCAACATGATTTTACGGAAAAGAAGGGATGAATATATTTGATCACATTCTAATGGAAAATGCATATGTGCTGATGGTGAAAATGCTACTTTACCTGAATTTGAAGAAGTTCTGAAGGCAATGAACATGTCTTCATTGCTTCCATTAGATACTCGAATCTTCGACCTATTCAATAGTAATCGAGATAGAACTATTGATATGAGAGAAATAATATGTGGATTTTCCAGCCTTAGAAATTCTAAAGGAGATGATGCTCTTCGTTTGTGTTTCGAGATACATATTTTAGGTACATCACTAATGCTAACACTTTTTTTTAATTATGTTCTTCACTAAATTTCAATTTAATTGATAAATAGATGTACGATACAAATCAATCCGGATGCATTACTAAGGAAGAACCAACATCAATGTTAAGGGTAAACTCACTCCCCTATGTCTAAGTTTTAGATGTTGAGATTAGAATTTTAAATTTACCTAATGTCGTATTTTAACGGTAATTACATGTTACAGGCTTTGCCCGACGATTGTCTTCCGACGGACGTTACAGAACCTGGAAAGTTGGATGAAATGATTGATGTAATGGATGCAAACAGTGATGGGAAGGTTACATTTGAAGAATTCAAAGCTGCCATGCAAAGAGACAGTTCACTCCAAGATGTTGTCCTCTCTTCTCTTCGCCAACAATAGCTATTCCCCAACTTTAATTACTAGTTTAATTTTAAACCGTCGTCGGGATTTTATTATCGAACAGTTTAATCTACAAATATACGTGAATTTATTCAGATCTAAAATATGATATAGTCAATATTTCGAAAGAAAAAAATGTTATGTTGCACATCGATGACATGTTAGAACTTGAAGACACTTCTTTTATTATAAATAATTGCTCAACAACAGTTCAAGAATTTACAGTAGGGTAGTGCATCTAATTTTTGACGGAGTATGTGACGTGATTGTTAAAAAAATAATATAATTATATATACTGGAGATTAAGTTTATCTAATTGAATTAAAATTAAGATTAAATTGATATAATATATAAATATTAAAGACTAAATGTGCAATTATACTAAATTCTTTAACAGTCGCGCCACCTCCTTGTTAAATGTTAATGGCAAGTGACTTAATTGACACACATAAATAATAAAATAATATGATTAACAAAATTTCAAAATCAATTATTAAAATGAATAAGAACAATAATTATATGTTCATACGACTTACCCTTATAGAAACATGTAAAAAAATAAATTAAATATCATAATGAAGTTCAGCAGGTAAGCCATGCAGGATGACTTCTCCATCAACTCCACGAGTTGCAAGCCATTTATAATGAACAAAACGTCTGACACGATGTTTTAATTTTTCGAATAGTTGATAATTACTCATCTACTCTTTAGTGTCATTCTGTTTAAGTCTTTACTTTGATCTTACTATGGAGAATTGTAGCTCTTCAAATCATGTCTTTTTTTTTTTTTAAATTGATGTTTATAAAATAAAAATTTCTTTAAAATTGGTTTTTTTTAGTCAAATGATCGGTCAATCTTGGTTTGACATGATATAATGATACTAGGTAAGTTAATTCAACATCTCGCATTAGTCTTCTGTAACTGGTATAACAATGATTAACGGTCGAGTGATCGGTTTGTTATAAAACGATTATATTAATGATTATTTTGTAACTTTTTAAATTTAGTACCAAAAAAAAATTATTTAAACATTAATTACCATATTTGTAGTTCACCCTAAATAAACTTATAAAATCCCTAATCCCCAATTTTTTCTATTGTTTGTTTCCCGCCATTCCATCCTCAGATTTCACCGAACTTCGCCGCCGCTTGCACCGGCTATATCGCCATCGACCATCGTCCATCGTCTTTTAAGCTTTTTTTATTTCACACTTTCTTCTCTCGATGTGTTCTTTATTCTTACTGGTTTAGTTGTTTATTTTTTCACATATTTCCCCATTTATTTTAATTGTTTGAAAACCTAGATCTTGCTGTGGGAAATCACTTCTAAAAGCCCCGATTCCAGCTTTTTGGGGGTTTCTGATTTTTTGAAATTGGGTGGATTTTAATAGCGATTTTCTGCTTAAATTTTGGTATGGTTTTAACTTCTTTTTGTCAATCTTGGTTATCCTTGTTCCTCAGTTAGTTCTGAGTAAAATAATTCAATCCGTTAAGTTCAAAGGAAGTAGAAGTTTTTATAATTGATTACTTATATTTTCTAGCTCAAAAATAAATAAACAGAAAAATTGAAACCCAAGCTTCCGATCACAATCCCACTTCCATGTCTGCCGTTGATAAATATAACGTCGAGTCTGCTGAAATTCTCGCCAAGAGTGCCTTGGTTCGCCGTTTTTTTTCATTTAATTTCCATCTCTCATCTCCCACTGTCCTTCTAAATCTTCTTATTGCTTATTGCTTTTGTTTTTCTTTGGATTAGCATTTGCCAATTACACAGGCGGCACCGATTTATGAACAACTCTTATCGATCTTTCCTACTGCTGTAAGTTTCTTCTTCTTCTTTTGTTTGTTTAATATGAATTTCAGTTTGATCAAGTTTCTATATATTTGTGAACGTGAAAATTTTTAGGCAAAATATTGGAGGCAATATGTGGAAGCACAGATGGTAGTAAATAATGACGATGCTACAAGACAGATCTTTAGTCGCTGTTTGTTGAATTGTCTTCATGTTCCTCTGTGGTAAATGTCTTATCACTCAGTTCCTTTCATTACATCGTAAAAAAAGACCCAACCTTTTATCCTCTTTGGTAAATGTCTTCTCACTCAGTTTCTTTTATAGCTTATTTCTATGTGTTTCTATTGGTTTTACAGGCGCTGTTATATTCGGTTCATCAGGAAGGTTAATGACAAGAAAGGTGCAGAGGGTCAAGAAGAGACTCGAAAGGCTTTTGATTTTATGCTTAGCTATGTTGGTTTGTTTTCTCTTGAACCTTCAAACCTTTTTATCTTTCCTCTTTTGCAGTACATATTGCTTTTCTTGTTAGTTCAGGAATTTTACAAGTAAAAATGGAACGTATGTGTGTGGCTGCGCTCACATGTGTATATGCATGCGTGCATAAACTACATATCACAACATTTTACTAGGTGAACTTGTGGTTTATGAGATTGCCTTTCAATATATCTCTAGATAATTTTGATGAGAGAATTAGAATGCGTGGTAGGTTCTGTATTGTTGTGTGGCTAGGTAAGGCGCCTTAGTTCCAAACTACAAAGGATCTAAAACAACCCTCTAAGTCGGTAAATATTTTCTTATATGATTTACATTGGGTTTAGGGTTTCCATCATGCTTGAATGTTCTATGTAGTATACTTTATATCATATTCAGAAAACTAATTCTCCATGTTTATGATGTGTATGCTTTTAGGAGCTGACATAGCATCCGGACCCGTATTGATGGAGTACATTGCTTTTTTAAAATCACTGCCGGTTGGTGAAGTTGTTTCCCTGGATTTTGCATTACCCTAAAGTTCCATTTACCATGTATATGTGTGTGTTATTTCCCCCCTAAGAAAGATGGTTTGCAGGCTTCCAACCTTCAGGAAGAGTCACAACGAATGACTGCAGTGCGAAAAGCTTACCAGAGAGTTATTGTCACTCCGACACAGCACATTGAACAACTATGGAAGGATTATGAGAATTTTGAAAATTCTGTTAGCCGTCAACTGGTAAGTTTTTGCATCATGGTGAATATTGTAGAAAATAAAAAATATAGTTTGGAACAGAGATTGGATTGTATTCTCTATTATTTTTCTCATTGAAAATGACTACATAGGTTAGGTCTTATATAAACAGATTTACAATAGGGTATACAACTCTAACTTAGAGTCCTATTAGAAGTGAAGTTAATCTAATTAATATTCTATTTAATCTTATCTAATCTCTTAATTAGATTAGTTGTAAAGTAAATGAAAATAAAACTCTAATAATTAAACTACAACAGAACTCTAGTTTATGGGTCTATGATCTACACTCTCACTTAAGCTGGTGAGTATATGTTTTAGAGTCCCAATTTAGACATGATCTCATCAAAGTTTGCTCTTGAGAGGGCCTTGGTGATGATATCTGTAAGTTATTTTTGTGTAGGAACGTAGTTTAATTTAATTGAACCATCATTAGCCCTCTATGAAATGGAGTGTGCTGATTTCCATATGTATGGTTTTGTCATGGTGGACTAGATTCTAGGCAATGCTGGTGGCAGATTTGCTGCCGCTTTGTACCTTAAACTGTCCATTGAAGTCTAATTCCAATTCTTTAACTATCTTTGTATTCACATTCTTTCAAAAATTTCAAGTGCTAGTGCTCGAAATTCTGCTCCAGTATTGGTTCTTGACAACACAATTTGTTTCTTGCTTCTCTATGTAACCAAATTTTCCCAGTAGCTACTTGTGGATTTTTGTCGTTAACTCTCCAGCCCAGTTAGCATCAGAAAAAAATTCTACCTTGCGGTTCTCATTCTTCCTGAAAATCAATGTGTTCAGGTCTCATCTTGAGATACCTTAAAATCCTGTTGATGCTTATTGAAAAAGCAATGTCTGGTCTAGTTGGGGATAGATAAATTAACTTACCGACAAGCTTCTGGTATTGATCTTTGTTTACTGAAATTCTCATGTAATCCTTAATTTTAAGTTTGGATCCATAGGTGTCTTGGTTGGCTTGCATCTCAACATGGTACGGTTGGCTTGCATCCCAAAATAGTAAAACTTAACGAGTAAATGCATTATGTACTTTCTTTAAGAGAGAACAATTTCGATTTTTGATTTAGCTATCTACATTCCCAAAAATATTTGAGTGAACTAAGGTCTTTAACTTCAAATTCAGTAGCTAAAAGACCCTTTAATTTACTGATTTCTTTAGTGGCATCAACAGTTATGATGATATCATCTACGTACACTATGAGAATAGTCTTCTTTTCTAGTGACATCTTTAAGAAAAGTGTGTGATCAAACTGACACTGCTTTTATCTTTGACCAAAGTTTTGGTAAATCTGTCAAACCAAGTTTTTGGTGATTGCTTCAAGCCATACAATGATTTTTTTTTTCAATCTGCAAACTTGGTGGTGGTTAGAGTATTTTTTTTCAAGCCTGTGTTTATTTTCATGTAGACATCTTCTTCAAGGTTTCCATTTAGGAAAACGTTTTTAATCTCCAACTGAAAGTGGGGTCAATCTTCATTTACAGTATTCAATTTTGCTACTGGTGTAAAGGCCTCTTGTTAGTTAATTCCATAGGATTGTGTGAATCCTTTTGCCACCGGTCTTGCCTTGAATCTTTCAACACTTCCATTCGAAATATATTTGATTGTAAATATCCATTGACACCCTACCACGCCTTCTTTTCTGGAGGTAGATCAGTTAGGACTCATGTATTATTATTTTCTAAGGCCTTGATTTCTTCTTCTATTGCTTTCTTCCACTTTGAAATTTTCATTACTTGTACGGTTTTTCGGATCTGAATTCTGTCTAGTGACATAGTAAACGCTTTGAATGATGGCATTAGTTTCCCATAAGCAATGTTCCTCTGAATAGGATGACTTGTGCATTTTCTACTCCCCTCTATATAAGAAATAGGAAGATTAGAATCATCAATAAATGGAACATAAGTCACTAGATGAAGACTCCAAACCTGTGTCAATGTCTGAGACAGTAGGATTCATTTCCAGTTCTTGGCATGTTCTGAGTTTGTATAGTATTCTCTAGATTCCCGTTAGCTCCTTCCCTCCTTGTATAAACACGAAGCTCTTGTGTTTCAAGCTGAGTTTAGGGTGGTGGTTGAGGAGTTTTGGAAGGTGTTGCTATTTTTTGGAAAGGTTGTTTGTTGTGGAGAGGGTGGATTTGTTTTGGTGGTTTCAAGTTCTTTTGGATGGTAAGGTGTTTGTGTGGGTTGAAAGGTTTTAAGGTTGTCCCAAAAATGAAATTCATTTGAATTCTCCCTTTGAATTTCAGACTTGGGGAAATAAGAGTTGACTTCAAGGAAGGTAACTGCTATGAAAGTATATATTTTTTGAGTGATTGGAGAGTAACATTTGTAGCTCTTCTTAGTAGAGTAACCTAGAAAGATACATTTTATCAGTTTTAAGGGCTTGAACATGGATTTTAAATTGATTTTCTACCATAGTGTAAACGTTTTGGAATATTTCATCAGTTTTAGATTTGTCTTTCATTTAGAATATTTCATAAATTTCAGATTTAAAGTTCCACGTAAACGTTTTGGAATATTTCATATGAGGCCTAGTTTCTTATCGAAAAAAAAATTACATCAGATGTAGAGTACAAAGTAAATCAAATAAATCTCTAATAATTAATACAATAAAACTCTAATTTATGCGGCTACAATCTATATATATATATATATTTGGCTGGATAGTTTCTGGTTTGATGCTGGTGCTTGCGTTCTATGTAAATTTGTGGAGATTACTGTCCTCGTTATCTTATTGGGCAGGCCAAAGGACTTCTCTCCGAGTATCAACCAAAATATACCATTGCAAGGGCTGTATATAAGGAACTAAAGAAATATGCCGATGAAATTGATTGGAATATGCTTGCCGTACCACCTACCAACTCCTGCAAGGTAATTTCCTGTGAATTTTTGCCTTTTTGTTTTGGCTTGCATTTTTTTCTATTGGCTCTTTGAAATTCAATGTTTTGTACGTACTCTTATAATTGGATTAGAAATATAAGGGTAGCTTATTGTATTATAGAACTGCTGTGAAACAAGAGTCTCTGATGCAACTCAAGAATTGTGAAATGTAAAGAAAGATAAAAGAATTATGACCATAACAAGGCATTGTGTTAGGTTACTGTTAATAAAACCAGGATTTCTGGAAATTTGTTGTTTAAGTGGAACTTTGGCTGTTGTTTGTGATTTTGGTTAGAGTTTGCTACAACTCTGGTTTAGTATCACGTAGAAATATTAATCCAACATTCTCATATGAAACTTTAAAGGTGAGAAATGAAAAAAAAATCTTACTTATTTCTATTGTTCGCGAGGTAGCAACTAAATTTGGTTGCCGATCTGAATTTATGTTTCTGAACTACTGAGATTGATGAAGAAACAGAAGATAAAAAAAAATTCTAGGTTTAAGGGCTAAACTCCTTGAGAAAAAAAACCTGGAGTTGATTGCTTCACATGATCTATATCTTAACTTGCTATGTTGTTTCTAAATTTGTGAACTCTTAGTATGATGATGGATTCTGTTTAAATAATAAAGTGATTTCTGTCTCTCTTGGAACAAATTAAGACTAGCCAGCAGATTAACATCAAAACTTGCATAAAAGAAAGAAGGCCTTGAGCCTTTGCATTTGTGTCGGCTAATATTCAACAAAACTTTTCAAAATTTAACTGAAGTCTGAAAAAAATGAGATTTACCTTCTACCAACAAACATAAAATTAGTTCTTTATGATCAATTAATATAACGTATGCAAGTTTTGAAAAATTTCTTATCCCTGGAAATGTGCTAAATCAAGGCTTCAGCATTTGATCTGCCTTTTCCTCTTTGTTTTAAAATTTTTTATTTTAGTTAGTGGCATGGCTTGCATGTTGTAGCTGGGTTAGATAAAACAACCACTAAATTAGGCTTGGAAAGTTCTAAATTATGATGCAAATATGATTAGGTTTATGTGCATACAAATAGCAATATCATGCAAAAAGCTTCAAAAGAACAAATAGTTTGGGAGAGCTGCATATATTTAATATCGGAATACTCCTTTTTCATTGAAGTATTACTTGGCTTTTTCCCTCCTAATATTTCATCGTTACCTACAGGACCAGATGCAATGGGTTGCATGGAAGAAGCTTTTAGCTTTTGAGAAGTAAGACATAAAGCATTCCTTCTACATCTTTTGCCCTTTTTTGTGATTTAATTTCAACCTTGTAAAAGATTAGTTGACTTGCGCATTACCTCTCTAGAAATTTACTGTTTTTTATTAAGAAAATAATGATTTTTATGATTTATGATATGAGCCATGATTTCTTACCTTTTATTTCATTGTTTTTGGCTGTTGAATTTTTTGGTTCTAGTGACCATAATCATATGAATTGGAACAAGTTGAGCAGTTATGTGGACTGCCATCAATTTCTGTTGTTAAGTGGAAAATGTACTAGAATAAAGAAAATATTCACTGATTGCTTTTATGTGTATCATTTTTGTTTTACAAATCATTATATTCTAGTGGTTTGCAACATCAGTTTCCCTTATGCATGTGCCTGTAATAAGATAATTTTAGAGTTAGACTGCAATTTTTTGTATATATTTTAAACATTAATAGCTGAAGGCTTATACTATGGTGGGATGACATTGCATCTGTCCCTACACTCTTGAATATTATACTATGTACATCCTTAATCTCAACTTTAACCGTGTTTTTCAGAGGAAATCCACAAAGGATAGACAGCGCCTCCAATAAGCGAATTATATTCTCATATGAACAGGTAGTTGAATGCTCAATATTTCATTTAATGATTGATATATCTACTTTCAGCTACTACATATATGATATTCATTTTCTCCCACTTATGTCTAAACTTGATATATTTTTCTATATAGCATCGTCTTCATTAGTGCACTTAAGCTTATTTTTGGGAAATCTATGGAGTTGAACTAACAGTTATCTTCTAGCTTCTGTCTGCAGTTAGTTATTGTACAATTTTTCCAATAGCATTTTGCATTCAAGAAAGCTTTATACAACGCAAAAGCTGAAGCTATTAAGATTATGTTTGATCAAGGAACAAAAAGAAGGAAAAATGAAAATGGGTTCAAATATCATATTCATTTAAGGGAGTAACTGGTTCTAGTAGATTAAAAATCTACTTCACCTCAACAGGTGCGAAGTGCTTTTCTTAAGCTTGTTGTGCCTTAGTGTAGCCACATGCATTGACCATATTAGATGCTATGTTAGGAGTGGGCCATCAACTAACATGCAAGTGATATATTTGTGTGTATATGTGTAATGTTCGTAGAACATACAATTCTGTCTAGAAACTTTAAAGAGAGATCCACGTTGACCCTATTAAACATGCAGAATTTCTTTTCTCTTCATTTTTTTTGTCTATATGCCAGCATTTCCTTGTGAGAAGTAGAGAGTTTGTTACTATTCTTTTTACTCTTAGTAAGTAAAGTGAATTTCATTCAAGTGAGCTTTTTTTCTATCTTGCCAAAAGTTCATATTGGTGGTCAGGTGTGTGGCTGATCAAATGTGCCTCAGGCCCTCACCGAGAAAGGTCTAATACGCTTTCATGTGTGAATAGATAAAAGGATTGAAATATTCTCAAATGATACTAACCTTTAATCTATTTAGTGAAAAAAAAAGTTCTATAAGTTCTTCTCACCTGATTTTGATATTAATTTCTTTCAAAGAAAAATTGTTGGCACTTATATAACCTAGGGACCATTGGTCATTGTTTATTTGTTAGCGCTTTCATCCATATATGCAAAGATTTATTATTATTTCCTTGTCTTTATTATTTTCTTGCTGTATGTTTTTCTTTTTCTCATCCTTTGTCTTTACCAATGACGATTGCTGTATTCTCACATATGCAGTGTCTGATGTATTTATACCACTATCCTGATATATGGTATGACTATGCCACATGGCATGCTAAAAGTGGCTCCATGGATGATGCAGTCAAGGTATTTCAGCGAGCCTTGAAGGTTCTTCCTGGTAATTGGTTCTTTTCTCTTTAGGTAGAAAGTTGTTCAGAATATTTCTGATGACTTGTGTATCTAGCCTTTTATTGGAGTAGCCCTGTTGCTCCTTGCTTCCATTACCTTTTATAACTTCCATCTGTTTTCTGGTTTATCAGACTCAGAAGTGCTTAAGTATGCATATGCAGAACTAGAGGAATCACGTGGAGCAATCCCAGTATGAAAATTATTCAATATTTCTACTTAACGTTGCTGAACTATTGGTTCTTTGCTTTTGATTTGCTTCCCCATTGGTGCAGTCTGCAAAGAAGTTATATGAAAGCATTTTGGGGAATGCTGCTCAGACTACAGCACTAGCGCATATACAAGTAAGGAAGTTGTAGGTTGTTAAATATAATTGTGATTTCAATATAGTAATGGTAATGCTAAGAATATTATTTTGGTACAGTGCAAGAACTAGGACTCTGCTAAAATTGCATCCTTGTTATTAAGCAAGCTTATTGTTTTATTAAATGATTAAAACTAAGGTTCTTTCTAATCGGAGCTTAAACCTCTCCAAATTTTATATTTGCACTTAAGAGACTAGAAGTTGAAAACATTTTACTCATAACTTCAGATTTATTTTAGTTTAATGACTGATTTCATATGTTTTCTCTTCTGCAGTTCATTCGGTTTCTAAGAAGGAATGAAGGTGTTGAAGCAGCTCGCAAGTATTTCTTAGATGCTCGCAAGTCACCTGGTTGCACATACCATGTTTATGTTGCTTATGCATTGATGGCATTTTGTCTTGACAAGGACCCAAAGGTGCTATTTGTTCATTTCCTTTAAAAGGGGAAAAAAAACTTGACTTTACCTGTAATATGACATTGCTTATGGGTGGGAAGTGGGTGGAACAAAGGAACATAGATGACTGTGAGAACCATTTATTTCCTTTAGTGTATGTTTCTTCTCCCACCACAACCATAGTTTCTGGAGGTTTATTGTCAGTTACATTGGTTCAAACAATTGACTATTGGCTGCCAAAAAACTGCCACATGTATAATTTATTTACAAAAATAAATACTATTAACATTTCTTTTTATTACTATTCCTTATGCAGGTTGCTCACAATGTTTTTGAAGCAGGAATGAAACATTTTATGCATGAGCCTCTATACATCCTAGAGTATGTTTATTGTTCCATTGTTTTTATTTGTGTACTATAATTCATTGCCTCGTGGAATACTTTTTAGGACTTTGCTTCTCTTTGATATTTTCTTGTAAATGCTCACGGTTAGTCATTGAAGCAGCAAGGGCAAATATTTTTTTTTTCCTATCAAAAAAAAATATTTGCCCTTGTTGCTTCAATGACTAACCGGACTAGAGTTTTACCTTCAAACTGCATCATTTAAATTCGGTTTTGTTTAATTACCTCTTAGTTCCTTTTCATTGGGGTTGATTAGAGAGAACTCGATATGTTCAATTTTATATTTTATTTCTGAAAAACTTGGACCATTATTTTTGTAGTTGGTGGTTTACTCTTATTAAGTTTTAATGCCATGCAAATCATCCAAGTCAGAGAGTAATTGGGTGAACCTGTCTTTTAGTTTTAGAGCTCTCAATTTAAGTTTCTAATCCTACAGAGTTAGTGAAATTGAGTTTTTTGTTGTCGAGAGGAACAAGAGATAGGAATCGCACTTGTGATTTCTCTTGCATTGCATGTGGCTCTAGTGGTGAAGGCCCATTTGAAATATAAATTCTGTTATGCAGTTTGTAGTTATTTTTTTAAAATATTAAATATATTGTTGTGCATAAAAGACTGTTATTTGCTGCATCACCAATTTTTCTGCTTTCCACTTTACATTAGTGCATTTGCAGGTGCTGCCTATTAGTGTGCCTTAGGTGGTTTGAGGTTGTGAAGTTGTAATATTTTTGTGTAATGAATTACTATACTATATGATTCTATGTTCTCATTGCAATAAATTTCAGGCAATATGAATAAAGACACCTCTAAATACTATGTGCAGATATGCGGATTTTTTGTCCTGTTTGAATGATGACAGAAACATCCGGGCATTATTTGAGCGAGCATTAAACTCACTACCACAAGAAGAATCTATTGAGGTACTATATTGAATTTAATAATAAATAAAATTTAGTTGTAACCATACTGGATGATCATATTAAAATTTGTCGCCCCCCCCCCCACACCAAAACACACACACACACACGAGTTCGTTGTATATAGTACGGAAAGAATTAGAGAAGCATCAAGTTTTCTGAACAGTTTAGTTTAAGTTGAATTAAGTTAGTATAAAACTAAACAGTTATCAATATCTACAACTAGATGAATGCAAGAACAGATCCCTGTTCTGGTTTATTCTAAATTTACTGGAAATCATTGCTAGTAACCCTCGTTCAAGTATTATCAAATTTAAATTCCAACATGAAAATGGAAAAAATGATATTAGCTATCCCAGCTGTGGGAAAATTGGCCACATAATTTATTTTACTGTTTTGCACTTTCAAGAGAAATTTACGGACTTTATGTGCGGTTAGAACCTATGTTTCTCGGAGTCAGGTGCGAGTGTCGGTTCAAAATATACCTATTTTCTTAAAAGACTAATTTGTACTTCGTTTATAAAATTATGAGTTTTGCAACTTCTGCTTACAATTTGTTAGCATTATAGTAACTAGTAGTTGACACTGCCATTCTTTGCAGGTCTGGAAACGATTCACCCAGTTTGAGAGAACTTATGGTGATCTAGCTAGCATGTTGAAGGTAGCTTTTTTCTGTTGGATCATACTTAAATCCTTTTTATAGCTGTTAAAAATTTCTTATATCCTTGTTCCTGATGCATAGAGGAGCTATAGATTTTATTTTTGAAGCTGGTCTGGGTCATCTTTGTTGGACAATATCTTCAATTGTATTTTAAATACCAACCCTCAATCATCACCTCAGGGAAAGGTGTTTTTATTCCCACTAAAAAGAGCCAGAACTATTGTTTTCTCCATGTAGGTTGAGCAAAGGCGGAAAGAAGCTCTTTCTGGAACAAGGGAAGAGGGTGATTCTGCATTGGAGACTTCTCTACAAGATCTTATATCACGCTACAGTTTCAAGGACCTCTGGCCTTGTTCCTCCAAGGAACTTTACCACTTGTCCCAACCAGAGGTTACTCCTATCTGAATTTACCACCTCTATTCTAGATGGATTGCACTCTATATTGCTTGCTTCATTCATTGTTTGATCTATGTGCAAATAATAACATGTAGTTGTGGTGAGTTCATTATTGAAGTCCTCAGTGATGCCTTTACTTCATTCCCTTTTTGCATTTTGATTGTTTAATTTCTTTTTTTCTTACTTTTTATTGTTGGGCAGAAAATGCTTCTCATAGATGAAACATTCCATAAGGTGCAATAAATCAGTTGCGGGAGTAAGAAAATTATTAAGGATGTTGATTTGTATACTTAGCTGGGGTTAATCTTTAGAAATCTTGACAGAATAACTGTTGATTTGTTAGAACATGAACTATAATCTTTTGATTGACATTGACGGTAATGATTTCTGGTAATAGAGAGTATGGTTAAGCATTACAAGTTATGATGATCTTTATGTTTGAATTATTAAAATTGTATTTGCTAATTTAAGAAGCCCTTTGATATTCTCTTTAGTGGCTCGCTAAAATCAATGGTAAGAAAGGGGAGAAGTCGGCTCTTTCTAATGGATCTGCAGCTAATGGTAAATCATTTGCTCTTGTTCTTGTTCCAGCTTGATATCTTAGCTACTATTAATATTCATTGGGCTAATTCTTGTTTTCATTTATGCAGATAAGAGTTCGTCAGCAACAATAGGCATTTCACCTGCTTCTCTGAAAGTCCTGCATCCGGATACGTCTCAGATGGTGATTTATGATCCAAAGCAACATCATGGTATTAATTCGGGAATCATTATTTCAGTAACCAGATTTTACTTCAGTAAAAATATATGCCTCAGTGGTTGTGTGTTTGTTTTCAATGGTATTCTATTTCCCATAGCAACTTAGATGAACCATGAAGGATGGAGTACCTCATGTTGTCATCTTGTTCAATCATGGTTTTTACTTGCTCATATACATTTATGCATGAAACAGGCCTATGTTTCGGTAAAAAAAAATTAGACCTCATTAGCCTCAATAATCATGTGATTATTTCCAATGCTTTTCTAGTTTCCTTTGCAACTTAAGGTTTTTGTGCTTTTTTAATTACAGTCTTGACTAATCTACATGCAATAGTTTTGGTTCCTTTCTAGAGAATGATGTAATGGTGTTTCCTTTTCCATTCCCTTTGTGTCATTTCCCCATTTCAAGTGATAGAACAGGGAAAATTTTGAGAAAATTGGGGGTCAGATGTTGAAAATGTATGCCTGATACGAATAACTAATTATACTACTTTACTATTCTTTTGGGCTTGAAAAGTTCAATGGCTTTTAAGATTTTAAGATGGTCAGCTTTTAGCAGTTCCACTCTTTTAGCTTCTGGCGATTGACATGATCCGACTGTCATATATCATGTTTTTACCTTCTAAAACGTTGAAATGTGAGCATGTGGAATCATATTAAAATCGTAGATACCTAATTGACTGAACTTGTTCGAATGTAGGAACCACAGTTCCTTCAAACGCTACTGCTTCCAATTTGTTGAATCCCGTGGCTAGTGTTGTAGGGGCAGCTTCAAATCCTTTAATAAATCCCTCAGTTTCCATGTTAGACAGTGGATCAGCCAATGCATTTGATGAAGTACTGAAAGCAACACCACCTGCTTTGATAGCATTTATGTCAAGCTTGCCTGCTGTTGAGGGTAATCTCTCAAACTCCAACTGCAGTTGCTCATCCTGTAATATCTAATGTCGATCGTTATAAACTTATAATCTGTATTTGAATTAATGATCTAATGCAACATCTCAATGATGAAATTCAACAGTGCATCTGCTTGAATTTTCCTTGTGTGACCTTTAAGTCCCTGCTGATCTGGTACCCTAGGAAAATCATTTGTTTTGCACTCTTTTTCCATTTTAAATATCCTCTTTTTCCCAAACTATGTTATTGGGGTTTGGGTATGAGTGTTCGTCACCTGGGTATACCTTTTTAATGTTTTTCATTTCTTTTGGTATTGGTTTCAGGTCCGTCGCCAAATGTAGACGTTGTATTGTCGATTTGTTTGCAGAATGACTTCCCAACTGGCCAGACAAAAAAATCGATGAACCTTCCATCTCAAAGGACAGCTGGTCCTGCACCTAGCACAAGTGATCTTTCTGGTTCAAGCAAGTCCCATCCGATTCCCAGAAGACAGCTTGGTAAAAGAAAGGATCTACACAGTAAGTTTCGTGCCATATTTCCTGTTATGAATTTCCTTAATAGAGTATCGTATGCGTCGAGGATCACCTGCAGATTTTCTTATTTCTTTTGAAATGAATTTAATCCCGATTTGTTCTCCTGTGTTACTCCGACTCTTTATTTTTCCTGAAGTATCCACAACATATGTGGACATGGGAATGGGGATAAATTCTTTATACGAAAATTTTAGAAATAAACTGAATGCACCTGTGAAGGACCATTCCGTTTCCCTACACGGGTGCTAGTTACAGTCTAATTTGTTGAAAATTAACTATATTCGAGTCGGACACATCCTTATGTAAGGCAAGAGGATGAAACTGTGTCGGATGCGTCTATAGTTAAACCGAGTCCGGATAACATAGGGCGCGTGAGGCATGACTTGTTATCGTTTTTCTTGCTTTTTGAAGGGCAAGAGGAGGATGAAAGCACGACAGTTCAAAGCCAACCATTGCCAAGAGATGCATTCAGGATAAGACAAATGCAGAAAGCAAGAGGGGGTTCTGCTTCTCAAACTGGATCAGTTTCTTATGGAAGTGCCATCTCTGGGGATCTCTCTGGCAGTACCTGTTAACCCTTTATTTCTGTAAAATTGTACGTGTATCTGTATTTGTCAAATGAAAATAAAATTACCAGATTTTCGGATGATATCTTAATATTTTATCTATTTAAAAGATTTTGAACAGATATCATCATTTAGATTATTCAGAAAAGGTTGACTGAAACCAAATTTTTAGAACTAAGCAATGAGGATCAATTATGTTATTAAACAAATTTGCTTAATTGGATGTCTTCGATTTTGTTAATAGATAATTTCCGGTGACTTGATTGAAACCAAATTGAAAGTTTAGTAGCTTAGTTGATAAACATTTAAGTGGTTAAAATAATCACCTTGCCTATATAAAGAGTATTGGGTGACAACACGGATCCATCCATACTCTATACTAAAAGAACTAATTGCTAGAAGAAACGGAATGCAAGAAGTTTGCTTTACTTTCGGTTGCAATGGCCGTGGTGCTTCTACCAATGATATCTCCGACCATTACGGCTGCTAGGAACAAAGTTATACCTTTCTCTATTTTCGCCGACGCCAATATTCGGGACCTGTCCGCCAGTATTTGTTCGGTCGATAAATCAGCTGAAAACTGTAATCCTTGAGGCATTTTGTGCTCTTTCGCTAGTGAATGTTGCTTTGTCTTGGATTTCCTGAAAGGGATTTTTGCTACTAAAAGACTATTACTAGAGGAGTCAGCTAAATAGAAGCTTTGGTTGCCATTTGTTTATCTGCTGTTTTATAATGTGGTTTGTATGTTCGCAGACGAGTGAAAAGGACTATGTATCTCGAAATATCTCCTTATATCGAATAAAATATCAATTTAACTACGAACAGAGTCGGCTCAGTAGGGGAAATACCGTCAACATCCGCTCAAGATCCTATCTTTCATCTACATAAAATTATGGGTAAATTATATCATTATCACCAAATTATTTAGACATTTTACTTTTTTTCAATTGTCAATTATATTATTTAATTATTTACTTGTATTCAATCAAGCCACTTACGGTTACGGATATGCTGACGTGGCAGTTAATAAAATCGGTATAATTATACATTTAATCCTCAATACTTATATATTTTATCACTTGGTCCTAAAATAAATTTAATTCACCAATTAGATGGTAACTCATGTCACCATTATATTAAATATATTTTTATAATTTAAATTTATTTAATTTATAAGCAAATAGGAAGTAAAAAAAGAAGAATAAAGGGGGTGTAAGGAATCGAAACTGGGGAACTAAGGGAAGATGTGCACGAGCCTTACCACTGAGCCAAGCTACATACTTGTGCCTTTACACAATACTATATATATTGAGTGAGGTGAGAAGAACTACGAAGAAGAAGATAGCAGAAAGTATAAACTTGCCGTTATTGTAAACTTGTAATTGTTTGTTTATAACATATGTTATATATATCTCGCAGTTCAGTACTGTGAAATTCAAAATTGTTATTATATATATTATTAAAAAATTAAAATCAATACCAACATGGTTGGTTTAAGTGTTAATGTAACACCCCAATTTAGGGGCTAAATTTAAAAAATTAAAAAGTGGTGAATTTAATTGGTATTTTTGGATGAAATCGGGGATTAAATTGTAAAATTTCAAAATTGGAATACTGTTTTACGAAGTACAGGAAGTTCAGTGACTAAAATCTTGGTTTACCCATTTTTTATATAAGATGAATTATAAATTTCTTCTTCCCGTGCGCAGGTTCTCATTTTTTTCCAGTTTTGTCTTCTCCAACTAACTTCCTTTCAACTCCGATCTACTCGCCGTCCGACCTCCAAACAACGAGCCGAAATCACCATCGTGTTCGTTGTCAATCGAGGAACAAAACCCCTCAAACCTTTCGTCGTGAATCGTCGCCGTTCGTCGTTAATTTCAGTCGGAAGTATCATCGGTAATAACTCAGTTTTAGTTGGTTTTTCATCGATTCACGACGATCGGGTCATCCGTTTACGACACCTCCTGCACCATCGTGTTCGTTGCATCGTTCCGAGTTCGCCGGTGTCATCTTTGGTCTCCGTCGACGGCGGCGCGTGAGGAGGTGAAGCGGTCAAAGTTTTCGATTTGTTGAAATCGAGCTCTCCGCCGTTCAAAATTGTGAACCGAGCTTTGTAACTATCTCGAAATCGCTCAAAATAATTTTTAGAAATTTTTCCGGGATTTTAGCACTGTTCACGCACCCCACGCGCCGCCACTGCGCGTGGGAAAGGAAAAAGTGACCGGTTTTGGAACTGTTTTGACCGGTCACAACCCGACCCGACTCGTTCACCCGACCCGACCCGTTGACTCGACTCGTTGACCCGTTGACCGTTGACTGGCGTTGACCATTGTTGACCAAAACTTTGACTGGCTTTGACCGGGCATTAAACAACCTTTGACTTCGACTGAGTATACCTATCCTGACATTTTTCGACGTTCCAAATCCGATTCCGCTGTCCGTTTTTCGAAATTCGAACCCGAAGGCCTCAAAATTACCGGTCAAACCCGTTGACTTTGATTTTGACCGAATATTCCAAATTTCTGAAAAGTCATATTTTATGCTTTCGACATTCTGAATCCGAATCCGAAGTCCGTTTTGCCAAATTCGAACCCGGTAAGCCATCTTTCACTGATTTATCACCCGATTCGATCCGTTTATCGTAATTAAGCTCCGTTTCTGATATAATTTATGTTGATATGTATATGAGGAATTATTGGAAGTTGAATTGAAGATCAAAGGCATTTGAATGGAATTTTTATGGTCGATCAGTATTGCACGGAAATCGAGGTAATACTTTACTACATCTTTATGTTTTATAGAACATGTTGGTATTGGTAAATGCATGAATGGAAATGTTTGGTCTCATATGTGTAATTAATGAAGTTCTACACTCGATCTGAATACGGTAAAAAGGTTCAGTAATTGATTATGGTTCAGATGACTTTTATAAGAAATTAAGGGATTGTTAGAATTAAATTACAAGTTATGTGCTTAGTGATAAAGAAATCAGCCTGGATCTGTAACTTATAATTTATTTCATCAAAGGTTAAATGTTAAAGCTATTTGGATGTGAAATTATGAGAATACTCCGGTAGGGTAAAATTACGAAAATACCCTTGTGTTATAAAAAGACAAGATTGGAATATGGAAGTTGGATAAGAGGTTTTTACAGACATATTGATCTGATAAAAAAATATTGAGGTGCATAAGAAATGTTAGTTTTACTTGGATATTTTGGATAACCGGTTTTTAACCCAAGAGGAGTTGAGCAAGATGCTAGAAGTCTGTTAAGGAATCTTTTCAAGATTAGAGAATGTTGGAGAAAGCAATTAACCATAGGATCTTTAAATTATATTATTTTCGTTAAGAGCTAATATCGAAATTATCTGGTTAAGAAATTACGAAAATGCCCTTGAGAGATAAAATAGTCTGAATTGACCCTGAATGAGAAAGTACTTTGAGGATTTATACTTAACTCGATTAAGTACGAATTTAATTGTTAAGATCCTGTCTTTGTATAGAAAAATTCATGATATTTCGTTTGTAAAATCTGAGAAGGCACTTGACCCGAAAATATCCGAGTAAATAGTAAATACCTGAAGAATAATTTGTCGGGGTGTTCTGTTGTCATAATTGTTCGAAAAGACTGAAGTAAATGATAAGATTGAATTAAATAATAAGACCGGATGGAAGGAAAAGATTGAAATACCGTAGATCTATAAAATGACCAAAATACCCCTGTAATGTAAATGAATCAAGAATATCACCAAGCTCATGAATGATTGAATATCCTCGAGCTCTGAAATGAATGGAATAAAATTGAACATCAAAATTACCAAAATACCCTTATGGCCTAAATTAAGTAAATGTCTTGGATTAATTAAGGAATCCAAGTAAGCATTAGTATTGGACTACCTTTAAAGGTAATGGAAAACAATTTAAGTGAATAGATCAACCCTAAAGCTATATCAATACCTGAATGGCATAGATATTACTGGAACATGTGTTCATCTTCTCAAGTTTGGCTCGATGATAAATTTTGGAAGTATTCAGCTCACCTCTAGATCGTATTCAGTACTAAGAATTGAACGTTTATTCGACAAATCAACCACGAAGACCAAATTGAATGGAATGAAAGTACAACATGTATATGAAATTCAGGAACGTTTGAATTACTCTGAAAAATCCTGAAGTAGCTGGAATAGACATGACTGCTAAATGAACTAGGTAATCTCAATGACTGAGGATTTAATAAGTGATTTGGATAAGTCTGGAAACTCTGATGAGTTTACGTATTGTACAATTACAATGGGTTATGAACAAATTAATCAAGTACGTCAGTATTTCATGATATTGTGGAAGCGTGGAAATGAAATAAAGACATTGGAAGATTTATTCAGCGATGGTTCCGAAAATGGTCTACGGACAAGAATTTATGGTATTAAAGAGTAAATACCCTGGAAGAACAATGAATTGACCAATCGACAAGCATTAGTTATGGGAACTATTCATCTAAGAGTTGTCCGATAATCCAATTAATCGACATATAATATAAATGTCCTGAACCTTCATTTCTTCCTTATCAGCTCAAGTCACATTCTGAATAACTGATGATTCTGTCAGTTATTGAACTCTTTCAATAGTGATTCTGAATTCCGATATTCTATTGGTATACTAAAGATCTGTGTTCCCCTACTTGTTAAGATTATCCAATATCTTTGAATACTATCTGTAAATTATAGTGTGTTCCCTACTCACATGAATATTTTATCTGATACTTGACATGGATTCTGATCTGATACTTGACATGGATTCTGATCTGATATCTGACATAGATTCTGATCTGATACTTGACTTGGATTCTGATCTGATACTTGACCTGGATTTTGATATGATACTTGACCTGATTTATGTTTTGATTTTTGATATATCCGTTTACGGACGGACATATTTTACTTGGGGGGTAATGTTGGAGGAAGTATACCTGGAGGCTCCTCGGCTGTGTGCTCATGGCCTTATTTACTGGTTCCTCGGCTGTGTGCTCAGGGCCTACTGGACTTGATGGTGGGTGTATGGTTCTGGGGAACCTACACGATTTGGACTTGTTGGATGAGGGTATATATATATATATATATATATATATATATATATATATATATATATATATATGTTTTAAAAAGATCTGAAAAGTTACATGGTTTTTGGGAACACACTAGAAAACTTATTCTAATCTCCTAAACTCAGTCATCCGAAATATTTATCTGAACTGAAAGATCATTGTCCGTTAGTACCCAAAATATCAGTAGGATCTCTACTCAGCATAAAAATATGTAAATGTTCGGAAACAATAAGGAAATAAATATTTATATGTATCTGCTCGTTCATCAGCATCATCTGGTAGATCTGTATTGCTGAGCTTTCCAAAGCTCACTCTATTACTCACCTTTTCAGGTTAAAAGAATTGTACCAGTGCATCTATATACTTCAGTAAGGGAGTTCGTCCGGAGTTGTTACAGAGTATGGTACATGTGATTAGGGGGCATGTAATTGTATTTTGATTTATATACGAGTCTGGAAATCTGTTTTATTTTTAAATAGTGAAAACTGATTTTATAAGTTACACGTTTCAATAAAAGTTTTAAATTTTCCGCTATTTATACAGTGGATCGCTCCGGTGGCCCAAATGTGACACCCCGGATCGGATCTGGTTACCCTTATCGGTATGTGGGGGTTACAGTTAAGCAGTTTGATTCCGCTTAAGCAGGTTCAAGTCCTTGTGTATGCAAAAAATCCCTGCTCGGAGACTCACCCATCAAAGCTAGGTGTGCGACTTGGGTCGGTCCGGATTAGTTAGGGCAAAGCCTTGGAACCGGAAGGGCAACCAAAAAAAATTAAAATCAATACTCAAGTTAAACCAATTTAATTTAATGATTATATATAAAAAAAATAGTTGTTAATTTTATCAAATAATTTCATATAATTTTTTATAAAAATAAATTGAGTTAAAAATATATACGAGATTATTATAAAATATTAAAATTATTACTTCTTTTTGGACTTTATTTTTTTCTATCATTTTGTTACAATATGTAAATTAAATTTAAAAATATCCTCCATTCATGTTGTGACACTTGTCATAATTTGATTGGTGGATTAAATTTATTATATTAAATTAAAAGTAGGATCAAATTAATAGAATGTATAAGTATTGAGGACTAAATGTAGAATTATGTTAATTTCATTAACTGTCATGTCAACATTTTCATCTACCGTTAACGACAAGGGGCTTGCTTGACAACAATTAAACATTTAGGTGGTTTGATTGACAAAATTAAAATATCGGTGGTAAAAATAAAAGGACTAAATAATTGAGTAGTCAATGGCATATTTTACCCTAAAATAATATATATTTAACAATATTAATACAAGTCGGTAACCGTTCTTTACTGTTTTAGATATATTTAAAGTGTTTTTTAATAAAACAATAAAAATAATGTGTTTAATAAAATTTAATTATATTTTTATAATTTATTAATAAAATATGAAATTAAATTTTAAAAGCAATGAAATATACTTTTATTTTATAGATGTCTACCTTTTAATTTTTACTTGAGGTCTCAAAATGTTCGAGTAAACTCTGCATTCAAAACAACCTTTATTTTGATGAAGGGTAGTTATATGGGTTCAACTATTTGAACACATGTATGTGTCTGATAATTTTTAAATTAGTTTTCTCATGACATTTGGTTCTGATTTGAAATTATGGATAATCTTTTAATAGTTTGATCCCTATTCATATCTATTTTTTTGTCTAATTTTTAAATGTATTTTTTTATATGGTCTTTATATGATTTCAAATGTCTAATTCCTTGTATTTATGGTTATAAAGATATGTCTTAATTATATGTTCATTATAACATTGGATTTTTTAAAAATAAAATTAGTGATTTCTATTTACATAAAAAAGATAAGCGTAAATTGATTTTTTTTTTATTTTTAACTGAATTTTTATGAAATTAGCTAATGATAATAACTTAATTAAAATCTTTACTAATAATATAAATATAGATTCGGGCTTTTCGACCATACTTAATAGAAAACGATGAAAAACGTTGCTATTAAACTTTGATTGATGAAAGTTTCTATATTTACAATCTATCTCTTCCCCACGGAAAACAATAGTATAGAATAAAATTTTGTTGTTTTCTATATTTACATTAATCATTTTGTAATATCCTAACGATTTCCCACAAGTACCCCATAAATTGAAATATATTGTTAGGAAGTGAAATCCAAATTAATATATGACTGGGTGGTTAAATAATGAATAGAATATACGATAAAACAAGATTGACGGTTCTAAATAATTATATTTTTAAGACAATAGACATAAACTATGATGTAATATAGATAGGGGTAATCATCATCTTGTCAAATGGAGTAGAACTAACAAAGAAAAAAATCTAATACCTTTGGGTTTAATTATATTAGAAGGACTCTATTTTTTATTTCTTTTCATCAGAGCTCTAATACATTTTGAAATATTCAATTTAGTCCTTATTGAAGATTTAGGGGATGACGATTCCTCCCTTTAGGAAGAAACTATCCTCGAATTTCTACCATAATCGAACAAGTGTGAATGCTAATTTCTTATGATTCCCAAGTGGCTTCTTTCAGTCTTGTGATTTTTCCATAAAACTTTTAGCAAAGGAATAGTCTTCTTCCTTAATTCTTTTACTTCACGAGCCGATATTTTCATTGCCTCGTAAATTAGATCAGGTTGAAGTTCAATATTCTAAAAAATGATTACATGATATGGGTCTGATTGATATCTTCGTAGCATAGATACATGAAAAACATTATTAATTTTACTAACTCGGGAGCAATGCTAAATACCTGATCCAATATTTTTTTCAGAATTTCATACCGGCTGATAAAGGAAGGAGTTAAATTGTCTTTCTTCCCGAAACACTATACTTTATTCCATGGTGAAACCTTTCTTCGCCTCCTACTAAATATTCAACTTCTTTTCTTTTCAGGTTATAATAAGGATTTTATATATCTAATGCAGCTTTGAGTCTTTCCTGAATCACTTGAACTTTTCTCCTACATGTCGAATGAAGTCAGGTCTAATGACTTTACAATCACTCAATTCAAACTAATTGAGCGGAGTAAGAAATTTACTTCCATACAATGCCTCGTAAGAAGGCATTCGAAACTAGCTTGAAAATTATTGTTGTAGCAAAATTCACCCAAGGGTAAATATTTCTCTCATGACCGTTCAAACTCAATCACGCAAGCTTATAATATCTCCTTTAGTATTTGAATTTCCTTCTCAGATTGATCATCGGTTTGCAAATGGAAGATTACAATAAAAATCAATTGAGTTTTGAGTGCGTTATGTAAGGACTCTCAGAATTTCAATGTAAATTTTAGGTCACGGTCAAAGGTAACTGACTTTGGCACTCCATGCAAATATACAATCTCCTTAGGGTATAACTCAACGTACTTTTCCATCATGTAATCAACTCTCATCAAAATGAAATGAGCTGATTTAGTTATACGATTCACTATCACCATAAAAGAATCCTTTTTTATTGGTGTTAAAAGGCAATTCTAATATAAAATCTATAGTAATTCTTTCCCTCTTCCGTATAAAAATGACAATCGGTTGTAAAAATTTCGAGAACAGTTGATGTTCAACTGTCACTTGTTGACAAGGCAGTCATTTAGAAATAAGCTAAGTTATCTCCTTTTTCATACGTGTCCACCAATAAACTTTTTAAGTCATCAATAACAAGTGGACAATAATATGCCTTCTAAAGTATGTCTCTTTTTAACTCATCATTAACATACGCACAATTTTTCTCTGTAATACGAACATTCATTTACATATTTCAAAGGAAGATTCTATAATAAGAAATCGACTCAAATTAGATTTCATACTTTTAAAGAAAACTATGTGCACAATTCAACTTGATTTCTAACTTTAAAAAAAATTGTATAATATCTCAAATTAGATTTTCTAATTTTAATAAATGTCTAATATTAAAAGTATAGTCCCACATGGATTGAAAAAAAACTCGGACAACCAAACTGCTAACAATACAAGCGCACAAGTTGACAATAACACACATGTAACAATCTCCTAAAATAATAAAATATTTAAATGATCCAAATAAATAATAAATAGGCCTATATATATCACTTTGAATACATTCATCATACAAAAAAATGTTTGTTAATGGGAAAATTTAAGTTGTGGTGGTCGTAGGCGGTTCCCTCCTTCTGATTTAAGTGGAGAGACAAAATTAATGAATTCACGATTGGTTATTAGCTTAGACGATAAATCGTATCTTTCATCCTCAAAGAAGAGAAGAGGAAGAAGTGGTGGATTCAAAAGAAGTTTACTCTCTCAATCTTCCCTGAGGATTTTAGAATTGCCGTGATGCACAAGGATATGATAGATACTCTTAGGTTGAAAGGTTAATGGATATAGTTACTTAATAGTAGATTTGACTCTTATAAATCGCATGAGACTATCGGAGGTTATGTAAGATTGTTATGGTTGACCGAAAGGCATGGGGCTCTAAAGATTATGATTAGCGGCAGAGTTCCTCTAAAGACTCTAACATGCAGAGAATCAACTTGCAAAGGAGATTCATAGAAGGTATAACATTTGCCCTCCTAATTAAAGAAATGCCATAAAGTGACTTCATCTAAGACTTACATGTAGCAACGTTAATTATATTTAAAAATTGACAATGATTTTCCTTGAACGGCTAGAGATTTGTACATACGTCGCTCTATGATTTGAGCAATCAAAAGCATAATATTTCTACGGTTGGAAGATATTATATTCTCCAACTACTTTTAATCAACGTCTAACATTAAATATATATTCACATACAAATTGAACAAAATTCGAACCCTCAAAACTCTAATAATACACACGAACCAACTTATCTCAGTGACTAAAGAAATGGTTGAGAGTATATAGAATAGATTATAATTTGTAATCACTTTAGTTTAATAAAAAAAACTCTAACAATACACATTATCTCGCAAACGCTGATATGTGAATTGACAATAATGCACATATAACAATATTGCAAAATAATTAAATAATTAAATAATCTAAATAATAAATAAATAGGCTTACATATATCATGTTGAATACATTTGTCATACAAACAAAAAATAATAATAAGGGTTGATTGTTATTTTCTTATCAATTTTCAACTAAATTTTTATTTAATTAACCAGTGGCAATAATTTAATAAAAATATTTATTAATAATATATAGATGCTACTAACTTTGATTGATGAAAGTTTCTATGTTTACTAGCTATAGCTTCCCTACAAAAAAATTAAAATTTTGTTGTTTTCTATATGTACATTAATCATTTTGTAATATACTCAATTGATTCAAGTACCCCTTAAATTAAAATGTCGTTAGAAAGTGAAATTCAAATTAATTACTGTATGATTGAGAGGTTAAATAATAAATCAAATAAAAGTTAAAAAAAAGTTAAAGTGATTGTAAATAACGATATTTTTAAGATAATAGACATAAAACATGATGTAATATGTACAGTGATAGGTAACTTTTCTAAACTATAAGTTTGAATTATGCAAAGTTAATTAGACATCTCAATTTTCTTTTAACAATGACAGCTGTATTTTATTAATAAAAGAATAACATAAATCAGAATTACAATACACTTAAAGTATAGAGAGACAAATAAGGATAATAGTCACCAAAAAAAACAAAAACAAACATATTAAAACCAAAAGTACAAAGAAAAATGAAGTGTAACACCCTCGGACCGATGCAGGTGACCCGATCCGAGGTGTTACATTAGGGCCGCCAGAGCGACCCACAGTAAAAATTCAAGAAAAATTAAAAATTCTATTAAAACGCGTAAAATCATAAAACATTTATAATTAAAATAGTAGTTTAGAAAATCATTCATATATATGTATATATATACACACACACACACACACACACACACACACACACACACATATATATATATATATATATCAAAGTAGAATTCAACAGTATCCAATAATAAAACATGTTTTAGACTCGGATATAAAAACATAATACAACCTATATGCCCCCTAATCACATGCACCGTACTCTGCAAGAAACTCAAGTGGAACTCCTTTACTGATGTCAATAGATGCACTGATTCGATTCTTTTAACCTGAAATGGTGAATAAAAAAAGTGAGCTTTGGGAAGCTCAGTAATACAAAACTACCAAGTAATGCTGAAGGACATGCAGATAATAGGCAGGCATAAAAATTTCCTTATCGATTCAGACATCTACAGGTTTTCGGGATGAGCTGTGGTTTCACTGATATTTCTTTGAGTAAAAGACATGAAGATTTCAGTTTAGAGGAAGCATTCAGAGGACTACGTTCAAAAGATCGGAATAGGATGTCTAGTGTGTTCCAACAAAACAGAGTAATGTATATAGATCTTTTAAAAACGTTAGTAGTTTAAAACATATTTTAAAACCACAGTAATACCCTCCAACCGAACACCTTTATGCAGTTTCCCCATAACTGCATCCATAAGGACTTACCCTAAGCACACATCAAAGGAGTCATCCTAAGGAGTACCTTGGGGCCCATGGGCCTACCCAAGGGTCTCCGTAGATTCGCAAGGAATTACCAGCTTGATCAGAACCTATATAAGGAATTACCAGTTTGACTGAGCTGAACCTACATACTCCAATTTACCTATATAGTCCCCAGTAGAAATAAGATTTAGCAGTACCTTATAATATCAAAATCATGATCAGTAGTATAATGTAAAAATGATCATGTAGTTATTTAAATCACATGAATACCATCTACCCATACACCATATGTAGTCACATGATTTACCCAATGGAGTGTCTTGGGGCCTGAGATCATACCCAAGAAAGTTTATCGGTGCCTCGGAGCCTACCTAAGGGTCACCTTAGGTCCGTAAGGAATTACCAGTTCGTTCAATTTGAACCTATATAAGGAATTACCAATTTGACATAGTTGAACCTCCATACTCCAGCCTACCCAGATAATGTCCCAATAAAACAGTTCAAGTAGTAACCAGTAAATCCCATGATCCATAAATCAGGAACGATTATATTTTCCAGTGAAAACAGGTAATCAAAGAACACATATTAGTAAATTAAAACATCAGTAAATCTGTAATTTCAAAAAATCACGCTTTAAAACATATAAACATTTACATGTCACATAAGGAACACACTAGAGAATTCAATTATTTTTCGGAGGTACTTGGTAATCAGGAAGGTATTCAAAATCTTTTTCATCAGAGTTACTTAAGATTTCAAGTATAACAGGAGTGATTCCATTATTCAAACAAACATGGGTATTTCAGACATTTTGTTTCTTAGAGAATTCTCAGTAATTTAACTCAATAACGATAGAGCGATGATTTGTGGTATTCAATATTATATATTGACTTATCAGGATTTCGAGTCCCATTGAACTACAGATCCCAACACTGCGATACTTGTAATCATTCGGACCGTGATACTTCACTATTATTCACTTCTTAATACTGACTGCACTAGCTGAACTGATCAATATCAGAATCATCATTGATCACTTCTTGAGGAGACGAATAGGTATTTCGTTGGTATTTATTTCATTTCTATATTGTAATAGTATCCAAAATGTCTGACGACTTGGGTCGTGCTCCATAATCTTTAGGGGCAGTACATCATTTAAGTTCATTGATGTTTCTATAGTCTATCCAAAGACATTCACTTAATCCAAGTCATAAAGGTATTTAGGTCATCTGATATTCGAGGTTATTTTAGTCATTTTAGGGTCTAGGCACATTAGTTATTTCAAAACTTGAGGATAATTCATCATTTCAATACTTCATTGACATGTCGCACTACCATTAATCTAGTCTTCAAATAATCATTCAAGAACAAGGAGATCTCCATATTAAGATTTCAAAATGTAGAAGTTTATTTTTGGGGTTTTTCAAATAGATCGAGAATTTAATCGGTGATTCCAAGGTTCAAGTGGATCAAAATATGAGTTCTCAGGTCATATCTATTATCACAACCATCCATATTCATTTTTACACTTTAAGGGTAATATCGTCATTCCATTCAATTCTGTCAGTGGCAATACTTTCGATAAATTAGGCTTCAAGTGTTTATTCAAGAATCAGAATTTATAGGTATTGTGTTTTTTAGGTTAAAAACTTATTATAAGATATTTTCCAAATAAATTAAGAATTAACATGTGCACCATAATTTTACCGGGTCAAAATACAGATTCTCGGGATAATTCCACTATCAGTGTCAATACATACCATTTTTACAACTTAAGGTATTTTCGTAATTTCTTATGCATATATATCGACATTTAACCTTTAAAGAAAATAATCAATGTTTAAGGATCTTGAATTTAGTTAATTTAATCATTAATCATTGAACTTTATTTTATTTATTATCTATCTTCTAATTCCTTACCTGAGTCATTCGAGTCTTATATGATTTACTACTTTCTTATCGTAATTATATCGGGTTTACCTCAATCAACAGTATCCTTAAGATCAACTGAACTCGTTCATTCATTTACCAACTATCAATGCATACCATACATTATACGAAAGGTAGTAGAGTATTACCTTGATTTTCCTGCTCCATCGATCAAACATTTAAACTCCATTCGATCACTCTCGATCTTGAATCCAATGTCCAATAATATATTGGATACATAAAAACAAAAATTACATCAGAAAAGGGGCTTAATAGTAGAAAATGAATCGAATCGGAAGGTAAAATTATGAAAAACAACTTATCATGTTAGAATTTGGCAAAACATACCTCATATTCGGACTCAAGATGTTGAAAAACATAAAATATTACTTTTCAAGATAATTTAAATTTTCATGTCAAAGTCAACGGTCATACCGGTTAACGATTAGATCAGTCAACGGTTAACGGCCAGACCACTCAACGACCAGACCGATTCATGTCGAGCAGACCTGATTCAGACCGATCATGCCGGTTTAGTCCACCCGAATTGGTTCCAGAATGTTTCCTTGGCTGGGGAAGAGCCCCACGCGCAAAGCGGTGCGTAGCGACGCGTGACGACGGTGACGGTCGGGGGATGGTAGCCGACTACTTCACGATCAACCAAACATCATTTGCAACAGTAACAACACAAAAATTAGCCAAAAATCGCAACCAATAACTGAAACAAAATGTTTGAGAACCTACTAACGACGGACGACGAGAACGTCGACGATGGACGACAAACCCGATCGAGTTTTGCTCGAAATCACGCGAGGATGATGATGGCGAGGGCGGTGTGGTGAGTCGATAAGCAAGGTGGCCTGAATCGATGAAAAACCAAGCGACGAGGGTTGAAAATAACGAAGCTTCAAGCGCCGATTGACGTTGATTCGCTGTGCAACGGGGCTTGGGTCTTCGTCGTCGGTTGACGACGAGTCGAACGAGGGTAGTAGAGGGTCGAACGGTGGTCGAAAGATGAGGATTGTAAGGGCCAACGGTGGTGTGCAATTAGGGTTAGGGATTTAAGGTTTAAATTTGGGAATTTTGGGGTAATACCAAAACTTAAAATAAATAAAATAATATTTTATTAAATTACCAACAAAAGTACCCTAACCTAAATAGCTAGGTCATGGGCTGGCTACATAAGAAACAAGGGTTCAAAACCCCTCAGCCTTACTACTCAAATTTTATTTTCCACATACCAGATTAATGGGAAAATTCAGGACTAAATCCCTGAACTTCCCAAAATTTGAAATCAACTTAAATACTTTTAAAATTCTTCTTTTTGGTCCCTAAATTTAGTTAAATAAATTATATTTTATTTTTATTCTAAAATGGGGATGTGACATGAAACATTCCTTTAAGAAGAATAATGACTAACATTAACATAAATTCAATAACCTTCATAAAACTTTTTGTCTATGTCTAACAAGACACTTTACGAAGTAATAAAGGAGGGATGAGCGAACAAACTATCTAATAGGCTATTTCGCTACACAATTCTTATTATATCAGCAAACAATATTTTATTAAAGAAGATATCTAATTATATGTGATCACCGAAAAATAATTAGAAAACAAATATCATGAAGTTCTCTGTACAAGCTCCAAAACGACAACAATGTATACAAAATGTACCAAAAGCCATAAACAACGTGTCATAAGAGCAAAGAAAACAAGTGCCACAAGAGCATGGAAAAAGCGTATCATAAGGACAAAGATTTTTATTCTAAATTGAAAAAAAAAAAAAACAAAGAACATAATATGAAAAAAGAATTAATAATTACCGACTGAAAGGAAATCAACATTAATATTGGTATCGCCATCGGATAAATAAAAATAAAGAAAAATAGTAAAAAACCACAAAAATATTAAAAGAAAACCTAAGTTTAAAAAAAGGCTTAGGAAAAAAATTAATCAAGTTATATATTATTACATTTAAAAGTAAGCCAAGTATAAAAATTATCTAAACCAAAAAGGAAAAAAAACGTAGTTTTCTCTCGTTGGTGTGCCTCTCATTTCTTTTCTTTTTCATCTATGTTGATCGGCGACGGCACCAACTTTAATGTTGGTTGTCAACCGTCGGTATTATTTATTGTCTTTTTCTTATTTATATCATATCTTTATTTTCTTTTGTTTTTTTATTTTAATAAATCTTCTTGTGTTGTACGTTTTCATATGCCTTTATAGTACGTTTTCATATGCTTTTTGGTCGTTTTTCATTTATCTTTTTTCTAATGGTTGGTTTGACATTGTCACGACTGATCAAGATTGTGCTTATCTGATATCTTATCGATCTCCCTACTTTGGACCCTCTGATTGGATTTAGAAAATCGATTTGCGTTTGTGGATAGCTTTTCACGTCGCTTAAGTATAACTTGCGGTTTTTCAGTGGTCTTTCAATAGCTTGATCTTTTTTGTGGTTCGTTTGCTGATGCGATCAGATCTATTTGTATCTATCTTTGTTCGAGTTTCTTGGTTAGATTTAATCTTTCCTTGTATGGTCCTTGTGTGATCTTAAGTTACTAGTTTTGTTTCAATGATTATAGGAAATTTTATAATTATGTGCTTAATTTACTATTATGATTGTAAATTTTTATTGTAAATTGAGATATTTCTTATTTTGAATAAAATTAGTTACTTATGTAAAAAATAAATCTTATATAAGAGAAAATTTTACGTGATTTGGTTTAGTATATTTTTATAAATGAGAATAAAAAATAATTGCTATAAAGTTAGAGATCACAAAATATATATATATATCAAAACTTCTTAAATCATCGATCTGAAAATCGATCTATACTATTATCAGTGTTTTGAGAATTTTAGTGTATATATGTTTTTATAACGAATTAATTGGTTTTTCGAAAGTGGAATTGTGCAAATAAATTTTGGGATTGAAATTTGATTTCTAAATAAAAGTGAACAATCAAAATTTTGATTTATATCGAATAAATATTTTTGTGTTTCTTTTTAAATTCGTGAATTAAAACAAATAGTTTATATGATTAAATATTTCATGTTTTACATATGCTATAGTTTAAATATATTTTTATGTATTTTTTACTTTTTTTAAGTAATCAGGACATACTCATTTATCTAAAGTCGCAACAACAAACGTCTTGTCAATTACAAATTGAAACAATACAATCATACTATCATAAATAAAATATAACAATAATCACCTAGTGATAGCTTGATAAATAAAAACATGAACAAGTGAAGCAACGATATACATAAACTGATCACACCAACGGCTCCGAGCATTAAACATGGAGGAGAGAAACTTGAAGAAGAACTAAAAAGGCCAACGGAAAAAGTGATATCTCCTTAACGGTAATCCTAACAAGCACATATATGCGATAAACAACGAATTGTCTTGTACAAATGTACAGAGGAACCAGTCATCGTGAAAACAACCAACCATGGATTCATAACAAAACACAGACCGAGAAGAAAAACTAATAAAAAACATGAACCGGAAGTCCATAAACATTGATAGCTATAATACAGTTTATCAGAAAGGGCCAAGAGAAACATTATTACTAAACTAAGTTAAACCAACTGTGAAAACTAGTAAAAGTAAAAAAAACGAAAGGAAAAGGAGGCAAAAAGACAGAAAAGGCAAAGAGAAACATTATTATTATTATTAAACTAAGTATTTTATATTTATTTATACAATGCAAATGTTGATTGATTTAGAAATGTTATTATATTAATATTTATTTAAAATGCACATGATTCATGGTGACTCACATACTATATGTTTTAAACAATTTATGTCTATCACCTTCCCTATATAAAGTAGTATCAAGTGGTAGCATAGATTCATCCATACTCTATAGTATAAGAATTAATTAGTTAATTGGTAGAAGAAATGGAATGCAAGAAGTTTGCTTACTTTTGGTTGTAATGGTTGTGCTGCTTTTGCCGATGTTGTCTCCGACCGTTATGGCTACTCGTAATGGAGTTATGCCCTTCTCTATCATCGCCGATGCAAACATTATTGACTAAAGCACCGAAAGGTGCATACAATTAATGCACCGAAAGGTGATTTATTTTTTTGTTGAAAAATGGATGGTATATTTACACACTTTAGTCACTAAATTTTAGGGTATTTATAAATTAGTCCTTAAGCTTCAAATATAAATACCCTAGCTCATTTAGCTTCAAAACCATCCCAAATCATTCTAGCTTTCTCCCACTACTAGAAAATTTATAGAGTTTTCTTGAGAGTTGTTTTCTCCTTTTTTTATCAAGAGAGAATTATCATTGTTTTCTCCTTGGTAGATCGAGAGAAGTTGTAATTCCTATTTTCTCATAATGAAATTCTTCTACCTTTACACGTGGTTTTTACCCTATATTATTTAGGGGTTTTCACGTAAATTTTGTGTCTTATTTATCTTTATTTTTATTTTCTTAAATTATCAGTTGCGATTTTTCTCTATCCGATAGCCGTCTTCCGCAACAATTGGTATCATAGCCAAATTTGAGTGTGTAATATATGATTATTATCTTTGTGGTTGCCACCAAAAGGTGTATCCTCTAACATAAGAAAATAAGAATGTATTACCCATTCTTTGAAGGTTCTAGAGAACTATTCACGATAGTAAAATAGTGAGAGCTATCCGTAATAGAAGCTATGACAACGAAATTTGATATTGAAAAATTCAATGGGAGAAATTTCTCATTGTGAAAATTGAAGATGAAGGCCATCCTGAGGAAAGACGGATGTTTAGCAGCTATCAGTGAAAGGCCGGTAGATTTCTCAGATGACAACAAATTGATCGAAATGGACGGGAATGCTATGAAAACTTTCATCTAGCATTAGCAGATGAAGTATTGTCAATCATCGAGGAGAAGAAGACAAATAAGGAGATATGAGATCATCTCACCAAATTGTACGAGGCCACATCGTTGCACAATAAAATTTTCCTTAAGAGGAAATTGTACACTCTTCGTATGTCAGAATCTACTTCAGTGACGAAGCACTTAAACACAATGAACAAACAATAATGTCAGCTTACATCCTTAAGATGTAAAATAGGAGAACAATAACCTGCTGAACTTCTACTTCAAAGTCTACCTGATTCGTATGATCAACTCATCATCAACTTGACAAACAATAATGTCACCAGTTTAGTCTTTGATGACGTTGCAGCTGCTGTTCTCCAAGAAGAAAATCAGTGCAAGAACAAGGAAGACAGACAAGTAAATCTGCAACAAGTAGAAGCGTTGACAACGATGAGAGAGAGATCAACGGAACGTGGCCAAAGCAGCAATCACAAACATGGTAGATCAAAGTCAAGAAGCAAGAAGAATTTAAAGTACTACAACTGTGGAAAGAATGGTCACTTGAAGAAGGATTGTTGGAGTCTAAATAAAAACTCCAATCCACAAGGCAATACTGCAAACACTTCAGATGATGGAGATGCTCTATGTTGTGAAGCATCAACCACCGTGGAAGGTAGAAAGAGATATGCAGATATATGGCTCATTGATTCGGGAGCAACATATCATATGACCTCAAGAAGAGAATGGTTCCATCATTATGAACCTGTCTCAGGAGGATCTGTGTATAGTTGCAATGATCATGCCTTAGAGATCATTAGAGTGGGAACCATCAAATTGAAAAAGTATGATGGAACAATTAAAGTTGTTCGAGATGTGCGACACGTGAAAGGCCTGAAGAAAAATTTATTATCCTACGGATTGTTGGATAATAATGCAAGCAAGATTGAAACACGGAAAGGAATCATGAAGGTGTTCCGTGGAGCGCTTATGGTGCTGAAAGACGAAAAGATAGCAGCAAACTTGTACATGCTTAAGGGAGAGACTTTGTTAGAAGCAGAAGCCTTTGTTGCCTCATGTAGTTCAGATTCTACAATGCTATGGCATCAGAAACTTGGATACATGTCAGAACAAGGAATGAAAGTCCTTGTGGAGCAAAAGTTACTTCCAGGCTTAACAAATGTATCACTTACTTTGTGTGAGCATTGCATAACAAGTAAGCAGCACCAGTTGAAATTCAATACGTCAAATTCTAGAGGCAAAAGTGTTTTAAAATTGGTTCATTCTGACGTATGTCAAGCACCAGTTACATCCCTAGGCGAAGTAAAATACTTTGTCTCATTTATTGATGACTACTACAGGAGATGTTGGGTGTACCCTATTAAGAAGAAGTCAGATATGTTTTCAACTTTCAAAAAATTCAAGGCGCGGGTGGAACTTGATTCTGGAAATAATATCAAGTGTTTCAGAACAGATAATGGAGAAGAATACACAAGCGAAGAATTTGATGACTTTTGTAGGAAAGAAGGCATCAAAAGACAGTTCACAGTGGCGAACACTCCTCAACAAAATAAAGTGACAGAGCGGATGAATAGATCCTTGTTAGAAAGAACAAGAGCAATGTTGAGGGATGCAGGCCTAGAAAAATCATTCTGGGCAGAAGCAGTCAATACCGCCTGTTATTTGGTAAATTGAGCTCCATCAACTGCAATAGAGCTAAAGACACCAATGGAGATGTAGACTGGTAAACCACCTGATTATTCAAACCTCCTTGTATTTGGAAGTATTGTGTACGTGATGTACAACTCCCAAGAAATTTCAAAGTTAGATCCAAAATCCAAGAAATGCAAATTCTTGGGGTATGCAGATGGTGTAAAGGGGTATCACTTGTGGGATCCTACTGCCCTCAAAGTGATCATTAGTTGGGATGTCATCTTTGTAGAAGATAAGCTACAAAGAAAATAAGAATATGGTAATACTGAAAAGTCAGATACTACACAGATACATGTGGAAAAGGAGTTTGAACAAGGAGATTCTTCTGAAGTATAACCAACACATGATAAACAAGAACCATAGAGTTCCGAAGCTCCAACAACTCGTCAATCAGATCGTGTGAGAAGACATCCCAATTGGAACTCATATTATGTTATAGAAGGTAATATTGCATATTGCCTTTTAACAGAGGACGGTAAGCCATCGACATACCAGGAGGCAATAAACAACTCAGATGCTTCACTATGGATGATGGCGATGTAAGAGGAAATTGAAGCCCTTCATAAAAATAATACATGGGACCTTGTGCCACTACCACAAGGAATGAAGCCAATTGGTAACAAATGGGTCTTCAAAATCAAGCGAAATGGTGACGATCAAGTTGAGAGGTATCGTGCAAGACTGGTGGTCAAGGGATGTGCTCAAAAAGAAGGTATTGATTTCAATGAAATCTTTTCTCCTGTGGTTCGACTAACAACAGTTCGAGTAGTTTTGGCAATGTGTGCTACATTGAACTTACATCTAGAGTAGCTAGATGTTAAAATAGATTTTCTTCATGGAAATCTTGAAGAAGGGATTTATATGCTCCAGCCTGAAGGTTTTGAAGAACAAGAAAAGAAGAACTTGGTTTACAGGTTGAACAAATCTTGTACGGTCTAAAGCAGGCGTCGAGGTGTTGGTATAAGAGATTTGATTCCTTCATTATGTGCCTTGGATACAACAGACTTAATGTAGGCCCTTGTGCTTATTTCAAGAGGTCTGGTGATAACGATTTTGTTATATTGCTGTTGTATGTGGATGACATGTTGGTTGCAGGACCCAACAAAGATCATATTGAATAATTGAAGGCACAACTGGCTAGGGAATTTGAAATAAAGGACTTGGTATCAGCAAACAAGATTCTAGGGATGCAAATTCACCGAGACAGAAGTAATAGGAAGATTTGGCTTTCACAAAAGAATTACTTGAAGAAGATCTTGTCAAGATTCAACATGCAAGATTGTAATCCAATTTCTACCCCTCTTCCTATTAACTTCAAATTATCCTCAAGTATGAGTTCTAGCAGTGAAGAAGAGAGGATGGAGATGTCTCGAGTACCATATACATCAGCAGTGGGAAGTTTAATGTTCGCTATGATATGCACAATACCAGACATTCCACAAGAAGTGGGAGTGGTTAGTTGGTACATGGTGAATCCAGGCAAAGAGCATTGGAATACAGTAAAGAGGGTTTTGAGATATATAAAAGGGACCTCAAATGATGCATTATATTACGGAGGATCAAACTTACTAATCAATGGGTATGTAGATTCTGACTATGCAGGGGATTTGGATAAAAGAAAATCTACTACAGAATATGTGTTCAAAATTGCTGGTGGAGCTATAAGCTGGGTTTCAAAATTGCAGTCAGTTGTGGCTACGTCAGCAATAGAAGTAGAATATGTAGTAGCTACACAAGCCAGTAAAGAAGCAATTTGGTTGAAGATGCTATTGGAGGAGCTTGGGCACAATCAAGAGTATGTCTCTTGTTTTGTGACAGTCAAAGCGCCTTGCATCTAGCAAGGAATCCAACATTTCATTCAAGTTCAAAGCACATACGAGTTCAGTATCATTTTATTCGTGAAAAGGTGGAAGAAGAGACGATAGATATGCAGAATATCCCTACAAAAAATAACATAGCAGATTTCATGACGAATACGATCAATACCGATAAATTTACTTGGTGTCGATCCTCCTGTGGCCTGTCAGAGATGTAAGCAACATGAAGGTACAAGGTAGAAAGAATGGTGTGAAGATATGATTGTTCCAATCAAATCTTCAAGTGGGAGATTGTTGACTAAAGCACCGAAAGGTGCATACAATTAATGCACCGAAAGGTAATTTGTTTTTTTGTTGAAAAATAGATGGTATATTTACACACTTTAGTCACTAAACTTTAGGGCATTTACAAATTAGTCCTTAAGCTTCAACTATAAATACCCTAGCTCATTTAGCTTCAAAACCATCCCAAATCATTCTAGCTTTCTCCCAATACTAGAGAATTTAGAGAGTTTTCTTGAGAGTTATTTTCTCCTTTTTTATCAAGAGAAAATTATCATTTTTTCTCCTTGGTAGATCGAGAGAAGTTGTAATTCATATTTTCTCATAGTGAAATTCTTCTACCGTTGCCCGTGGTTTTTACCCTATATTATTTAGGGGGTTTCCACGTAAATTTTGTGTCTTCTTTATCTTTATTTTTATTTTCTCAAATTATCAATTACGATTTTGCTCTATCCGATAGTCGTCTTCCGCAACAAACATTAGGAATCCTTTCGCCAGTATTTTCTCTATCGATAAACCCGCTGAAAATTGTGTTGATTCAGGCGGTTACTGCTCCGAGCATCTTGAATGCTGCAGTGGCAGTTGTATTTTTACTTTTACAGGGGGATTTTACCTCTAAAAGATTATGGGTTATTGATTCAGGCGGTTACTGCTCCAAGCATCTTGAATGCTGCAGTGGCAGTTGTATTTTTACTTTTACAATCAAGAGTATGTCTCTCTGTTTTGTGACAGTCAAAGCGCCTTGCATCTAGCAAGGAATCCAACATTTCATTCAAGTACAAAGCACATACGAGTTCAGTATCATTTTATTCGTGAAAAGGTGGAAGAAGAGACGATAGATATGCAGAAGATCCCTACAAAAAATAACATAGCAGATTTCATGACGAAGGCGATCAATACCGATAAATTTACTTGGTGTCGATCCTCCTGTGGCCTGTCAGAGATGTAAGCAACATGAAGGTACAAGGTAGAAAGAATGGTGTGAAGATATGATTGTTCCAATCAAATCTTCAAGTGGGAGATTGTTGACTAAAGCACCGAAAGGTGCATACAATTAATGCACCGAAAGGTAATTTGTTTTTTTGTTGAAAAATAGATGGTATATTTACACACTTTAGTCACTAAACTTTAGGGTATTTACAAATTAGTCCTTAAGCTTCAACTATAAATACCCTAGCTCATTTAGCTTCAAAACCATCCCAAATCATTCTAGCTTTCTCCCAATACTAGAGAATTTAGAGAGTTTTCTTGAGAGTTATTTTCTCCTTTTTTATCAAGAGAAAATTATCATTTTTTCTCCTTGGTAGATCGAGAGAAGTTGTAATTCATATTTTCTCATAGTGAAATTCTTCTACCGTTGCCCGTGGTTTTTACCCTATATTATTTAGGGGGTTTCCACGTAAATTTTGTGTCTTCTTTATCTTTATTTTTATTTTCTCAAATTATCAATTACGATTTTGCTCTATCCGATAGTCGTCTTCCGCAACAAACATTAGGAATCCTTTCGCCAGTATTTTCTCTATCGATAAACCCGCTGAAAATTGTGTTGATTCAGGCGGTTACTGCTCCGAGCATCTTGAATGCTGCAGTGGCAGTTGTATTTTTACTTTTACAGGGGGATTTTACCTCTAAAAGATTATGGGTTATTGATGAATAAACGAAATGAGTCAGCTAAATAAATGATTTTCTTATATGCTTCTTGGTGACGTTTTATGTTTATTATTTTGTGTTGTGGTTTGTATGTTCTCGGACGAGTAGAATGGACTATGCATCTCTATAATATCTTATCCTTATAATATTTTATATTAATTGTGTTCAATAATTAAATTATGAATCGATTTTATTTTGAAAATAGGGTTCTCTCAACTCTGATGAGACGTATTTTTGATGTTTTTTAACCTAAGATTCGACCTAGAAGTTATGAAGAATCTAAGCGGTCATATATTATTTTCAGAAATCATTTTGTATTTAAAACGAAATCAAAAGTCCATTTCAGATGATCAAATACATGTATCAGTAAAATTACGAAAATTCAAAGTATGGTTCATACGGTAAACATATATAAATACCATCATCAGAACATTGTGTAAAACATGCTCAAAACCAAAATACTGATAATACAGATATATAAGATAATAGTAAAAACATGTGTCACCTAAATATAACAAAAAGTGACATATAGAAATATACAGTGGGTATAAAAAGGAGAACGGTCAATGCTCCTGATGTCAAAACTGCTAGTCTATTGTCCGGTAATATCTTTATTGTATTTTGGGACATTTCCTATTTTTGAATAAATTAGTTATTTCTATAAAAAAGACTAAATAATAACTCTTTTAAAATGTTATCAATATCTTATTAGGCTTTAAAAAACATAGTTTTCTCTTATTAGTGTGTTGTTCATCTCTTTTCTTTTTCGTCTTTGTTGATCGATGACGACACCAACTTTAATGTTGGTTATCGACCGTCGGTATTTTTTATTGTATTTTTTATTCTCTATATCATTCTTTATTTTTTTTATTTTTTTCAATAAATTTGCATGTGTTACACGCTTTTATCTACTTTTATGGCACATTTTCTTTTTTGTAGCATGTTTTTAGTTCTTTTCATTTATATTTTTTCTAAGGGTTGATTTGACATCGCCATGACTGATAAAGATGGCGCTTATCTGATATCTTGTTGATATTCCCTGCTTTGGACCCTCGGATCGGATTTAAATACTCTATTTGCATTCGTGGATAGCTTTTTATGTCGGTCGAGTGTCTTTTCTGTTTGTCGGTGGTCTTTCAAGTCCCCTTTTGTGGTTCGTTTACCGATGCGATCAAATTTGTTTGTATCTATCCTTATTCAAGTTTCTTGGTTCTTATGTGATCTTAAGTTGCTAGTTTTTTTCAATGATTATCGAAAATTTTCTAATTATGTGCCTAATTTACGATTGTGATTGTAAATTGTTATTGTAATTTGGGATATTTCCTATTTTAAATAAATTAGTTATTTCTATAAAAAATAACTCTTTTGTAATGTTATCAATATGTTATTAGGAGACATATAAATGCTAACTTGATAATCGTCGTTATAGACGAATTCAACAACAACAAAAATAACAAAACCCTATTCCCATATGCAATGGGATAAGGGGAGGTAGGGTAGTAGGTTGCCCCCAACTCCAGGTTGAGAGCAGCTTCCATGGAAGACCTCCGGAAGTCAGAAAATTTAAAATAAAGATACAATACAATGCAAGTATAAAAAATATATAAATACATAGTTGAACAGTCTTCTTATGAAGTATTCATATGCGCGTCTGTAGTGGGAAGTAATCCCTGCAAATAAATCCCTGTATAAAAATCTCTACATATAGACAGAAACGTAAGACCTGGCTAAATTTAAAAAGAGGAAACATGAAGAGAAAGATACACAGAAGTCAGCGATAGCAAGCTACGATAAGGAATAAAGTGAAATGGGTTAAAACCTAAACTAAGGCAACACTACTCTTCTACCCTAGTTCTAAGCCTTCATAAATTCCAATGATAGAAACGTATAAAAAGTAGAAGTCATGAAAATTACTACAAAGGCATTACAAAGAAGACAGAGATGTTACACCCTATGGTTGTGACCCACACTACTCGGCTACCCTGGTCTTAAGTCTTCATACTTTTCTATCAGAGGTCATGTCCTCGGTAAGGGCCAAATCCTTCAAATCAGCTCTCAAGAAGTCTACCAACTTCCTCCTTGGTCGTCCTCTCCTTCTGGCACCGTCGACTGTAATCGACTCTACCCTCATGACCGCATCCGACGGTTGTCGCCTAAGGACATGCCCAAACCACCGTAGTCTTCCCTTCCTCAATTTTTCGGATACATACACCACCCCCAAGGACATCCTAATTGCAGAGTTTGGTGTCATGCCCCACAAAGTCCTACCACATGCCCATTGAAACATTCTCATTTCTGCGGACTCCATCCTCCTTGCGTGATCCTTCTTGATTGCCCAACATTCTGATCCATACAGCAGCGCTGGTCTTATTGTCATTCTATAAAATTTTCCCTTTAGTTTTAGAGGCACTTTCTTGTCACACAAAACTCCAGTAGCAGCCCTCCACTTTAGCCATCCCGCCTTTATACGGTGTGTAACGTCATCATCTACACCCTCATCTTTATGTACCATAGACCCTAGGTACTTGAAACAATCATTTGAGGGAGGAACATGTCCTTCTATGAATACTTCTACATCTTCATCATTTTGGTTCCCACTGAAGTTTAAACATAAATACTCTGTCTTTTCAATATTGATCCTTAGACCTTTTTCTTCCAAAGCAGTTTTCCAGGTAGCCAGCCTACTATTCAGCACAGTTTTTATTTCAGCAACTAGGACAATGTCGTCAGCGAAAAGCATACACCATGGGACACCGTCTGGTGTCCCACAATAGATGTCATCCATAATCAAGGCGAAGATGTAAGGGTTAAGAGATGACCCTTGGTGGAGTCCGATTTCCACCGGGAATACCTCGGTGTCACCAACTGTAGTCCTGACGTATGTAGATCTACAATACATATCATGAATCGCCCGGATATAAGCAGGTGGGATCCGTCTCGTTTCCAAGGTCTTTCAGTTCGTATCGCGGGGAATGTTATCATACGCCTTCTCAAGGTCAATGAACGCCATGTGAAGATCTCTATTTTTTCCCTATATTTCTCCATAAGCCGTCAAAGTAGATGAATCGCTTCCGTAGTAGACCTTCTGGCATAAAGCCAAATTGGCTTTCAGAAACCCTAATAACCTGTCTCAACCTAGCCTCTATGACCATTTCCCATAGCTTCATGGTATGATTGAGTAGTTTAATACCTCTGTAGTTACCACAACGTTGGGGATCTCTTTTGTTCTTATAGATTGGTATCACCGAAGACTCTCTCCACTCCTCTGCATCTTGGCAGTCTCTAAAATAATATTAAAGATATTGGTCAACCACTTAACTCCCTCTTCTCCTAGGGCCAACCACACAGTGATAGGAATTTGATCTGGACCGACAGCTTTGTCTCTCCCCATCTTTCTAAGAGCCATTTTCACTTCCTCAATCCCAATCCTACTTGTAGGGCAGTCATTGGTCGTAGTATGAAGGTCAACTGACCCATCAACAATACTATATGTACAGGGAGAGGCACCGTCATTAAATAAGTCAAAGAAGTAACTACCCCAAACCCTCTTAATATCACGATCTTTCACTAAAAGAACACCATTGTTGTCCTTAATATACCTAATACTACCAAAATCCTTTTTCTTATTATCCCCGGATTTTGCAAGCTTGAAGATGTCGTTTTGTCATTCCTTGGTGTCTAATCTCTTGTACATTTCCTCGTATGCCTTATCCTTTGCTTTAGCCACTGTTTTCTTGGCTTCCCGCTTTGCCTCCTAGTATATTTGTTTAGCTCTCGATCTTTCTTCGTCATCATTGCATTGTATAAACTCCTTGAAGCAAGTTTGTTTTGTCTTCACCTTAGTTTGAACTTCGTCGTTCCACCACCACGATTCTTTATGTTCCTTGATCTTCCCTGTCGACAACCCAAGGGTGTTTTTGCCCACCTCTCTGATTGAATTTGCCATATTTTTCCATAACATATATGCACTATTTGAGTTTGTAGTTCCAAAACTCGTATGAGACAAAATCTTACTCCTAAAGTCATCAGCTAAAAGTAAACATTTCTCTCATGACCCTTCAGACTCAATTACACAAGTCAACAACACGTCATTTAGTATTTGAATCACTCTATTCGATTCATCATCAATTTGTGGATGAAAATTGTAATAAAATTGAAATCTCAATGTAAATCTTAGGTCACCATCAATAATAATTTAGCTTGTTAAGTGAATTACCAAACCACCTTTATATTTTGGACTTGTTAGTGAACTACCTAACCTTACCCTTTTTTATTTGTCTTGTTGGAAAAAGTAGATCCCTCCTTTTTTTTTAATTGTCTTATTAGTAAAATAAATCTGATTACATTATTATTTTTATAATATCATTATTATAAAATAATATATGTTTAATCATTTTGTAACTAACTAAAAATGCATTCACACCCTATATACGTGATTCTTCGAGTTTATAAATTTTATTAAAAATAATATTTTCTTTTATCACTGAAATTATTTAATAAATTTATGTTTAAATTATTGTTACATCTAACATAGTGAATTACTTAACCACATCCTTTTACTTTTATTTGTCCAAGTGGATTCATGACGTACATCTTTAAAATTTCCAGCAACTCGTCTGCCCAAATAGATCTTCATATTTTCCTAGGCGTAACTGTTTTAATTTACCGATTGATTTATTGAATTTGATTTGTTGAGTATCTTTCCGATTATCAAATGATTATATATATATGGTTTTTACTTTATTTCTAATTGATCCTTATATTTTTTAAGTCATCGAACGGGAAATCGATCCCTTTTATTTTTTTGAGATTTTTTTTGGTATATTATGTTTTATTAACGAATTAATTGGTTTCTCGAAATTGGTATATATGAATATTGGACTGAAATTGGTATATATAATATATCGAATAATTTTTTTTGTTTCTTTTTAAATATTCGAATTAAGAAAATAAGATTAGTTTATATGAATAAATATTTCATGTTTTACATATGCCATTATTTAAATATATTTTATACTTATTTATACAATATAAATGTTGATTTATTTAGAAATGTTATTATATTAATATTTATTTAAAATGGAGTTTTTTTTCAATATTTTTGTGTCGGTTTTTTCTTTGATTTTTATTTAACCTACGGCGGCATTAGTCTTATTGTTGGTTGTCGACCACCGGTGACTATTAGTTCTGTTATTTTTTTATAGTATGTCTTTTATTTTATTTTTTTGCTTGAGTCTTTTTAATTTGAATAAGATTCTTTATCTTGTGACGTGATTTTTCTCTACTCTTGTGGCACGCGTTTTCTCTGTTCTTGTGCCACGATCCTCATGGTTGTTGGTATGTTTTTCGTATTTGCGGTCATTTTGGTTCTCGCACAAAAACCATCAGGACATTTATTTTCTGATTGGTTAGTCGGTGGTCACGTATAGTCAGATCTCTACTTTTAGTAAAAGGGTGTTGGTCGATGTAATCAGATTGTCTAGTGAAGCAGCCTGTCAGATTGTTTGGTTCGCTCTCCACTCCTTTATCACTTCGTCAAGCTTCTCATTCGACAGAGACATAATTTTTATGAAGGTTATTTGGTTTTAATGTTGGTCGTCATTTTTAATGGAATGTTTTAATTTTCTTTGTATCTTTAGTTTTAATTTTTATTTTTATATGATTATTTTGTTGACTATTGTCTCTAAATTTCTCTCTATATTATGATGCATTGTAATTTTGATTCATTTCATTATTAATAAAATCCAGTTATTATAGTTCAAAAAATATTTATTTAAAATACACATGTTTCACGTGAACTCACGTATTATATATTTTAATCAATTTAATCCCATCACCTTGACTATATAAAGGTATAGGGTGACAATATAGATTCATCCATACTACAAGAATTCATTAGTAAATTGATAGAAGAAATGGAATGCAACAAGTTTGTTTTACTTTTGGTTACAATGGCTGTGGTACTTCCAGCACTGATGTCTCCGACCGTTACGGCTGCTCGTAACGGAGTTATGCCCTTCTCTATCATCGCCAACGCGAATATTAGGAATCCTTTCAGTCGTATTTTCTCGGTCGACAAACCAGGTGAAAACTGTTTAGATCCAGGCGATATCTGCTCTTTCGATAGTGAATGTTGCTATGGCACTTGTCTTAAATATCCTAAAGTGGGAATTTGCCTCTAAAAGACCATGGGTTATTGATGAATAACCGGCCCGAATCAGCTAAATAAACGCTTTGCTTGTGTGCTTGTTAGTAATGTTTTCTGTTTAATGTTATTCAGTATTTTGTGTTGTGGTTTGTATGTTTTCGTTCGAATGAAAGGGACTATGTATCTTTATAATATCTTGTCCTTATGTTAAATGAAATATGAGTTTACTTGCGTTGAATAACTGAATTATGAATCGACTTTTATTTTGATAAAAGGGTTGTTTCAACTTTGATGAGATTTGGGATAGTAACCGATCGGGTTGGGTCCTAAAAACATGTATCCTCCGTTCGAAATCGATTCGATCCAACCTGAAAATTATATATCCTTTATCCGGTTTTATCAGACCCAAAAAATATATATCTTTCACTCGAATTCGACTCGACCCAACTTTTTAGAATATTCGATCTAACACGATATAAAATAAGGACTTAATTAAAAAAATAATATAATTTTAAAAAATATATATTATTATCCATGGATCGAGTCAGTCGGAGTTTTTTCACCCTCCACCCGAACTCGACTCAACTCAACCTCATTCCCTTAAAAATCTGACCCTATTTGAAAAATATAATTTTTTTAAATCTAGGCCTATTGAATCACATGAAATCGAAACCAATCTATTTCAGATTAAATTTTCATCTCTATCCCTAGATGAGATGTTCTTTTGGATGTTTTACCTAAAAGAGGCAAGTGGTTTGGGCTGTTTTATTTGAAATTACATTATTACGTTTGGTTCACGAAAAAAAATTATTACCATGAAATAATTTTTTCCCAATAGTAGTATTTTTTTATTAAAATGATAGGAATGGCATTACTTCAAATTCTTATGTATTAGACAATCCCTACCCCTCTGGACAATAATATGAATTTTTTATAATGATCATTTTCAATTTTTATTTTTTTACTTTACTCAAAATTTAAATATAATAATAATATACACAGTTTAATTTAGTAAAATATTAATAAATATGGATATTTAAAATAATTTTATATTTTTAATATTCAATATATTCAAGATTACCACCACTTTAGATAAGAATATCCTTAGACTAATGAATTCTTTTTATAATGATCCTTCTAAATTCTTATTTTTTATACTTTACTTAAAATTTTAAAAATAATAATAATATACAAAGAGTTTGATTTACTAAAATATTAATAATTTTGAGAATTTAAAATATTCAATATTTTTAATATTCAATATTTTACTATTTATAATTTTATGGGATGAAAAAATAGTATTATTGTAAAAATGTAATTATTTAAAATAATATTTATCTTTTATTACTTATTAAAAAACAGATCTTATATAATTGAAAAAATATCATTATCCGCTACCATAATATTATTTTTTATATTATATTATATTTTATATAAATAAATATGATACTTATGAACATTATTTAAAAATATAAATTTAATATACTAATTATATTAAAGTTTATAAATTAATATTAAAGTTTAACTTTAAAATATTTTTATGAATTTTCATTCAAATATTTATAAATTAATATTAAAGTTTAACTTTAAAAATATATTATAAGAATAATTTAGTAAAATATACATCCAAGTAATCTTATATTCCTCCAACCAAACATTACAATCTTACATTCCTGCTAAACAACTCAAACAAGGTAATACAATATTCTATAATAATATTACATTTAAATAATTTTATTCTTAAAAATAATCTTACATTTTATGAACCAAACAATCTTAAATAAATTTGAAGTATACGAGCTGACACGAGCTAAACTAAATAACGAGTACTGAAATGTAGATATTGAATTGTTGGGTGTGCATGGGACAGGTGTTACTGAAATGAACGGTTGTAATTTCTTGGCCCAAGCCTGTCCTATGTAATACATGTGTATGAGGCTGTCCGTAATAAATTATTATTATTTACTAGGTACATGTTTCACGTGAACTCGTACTATCACCTTTACTATATAAAGGAGTGTCGGTTGTCGTACTAAATTCAAAGGAGCTGTTTCAACGATAAACAACAACATTTATTTTTAAATAATTTGAGTTCGAGTAGTATTATAAATAGTTATAAAAATATTTTTTTTAATTAAAATCATGAATGATACTGATAGGAATGTTTAATTTTTGATTTTAATCGAATTAATCGATAGAATTGATAGGAATGTTTAATTTTTGATTTTAACCGAATTAATCGATAGAATTGAATTAATTTAGTTAATTCGATCATCGAATTAGTTTGATCGGGAAATAATTATTGTTTTTTCTATATTCGGTTAAAAGCTAATTCGGATTGAAATCAATTAATTAACCGAATTAATCAAAATTATTATATTAATTATATATATATATATATTACATACATATTTTAATCTCAAACTCATTAAGAATTAATATCCAATTATTTTTTAATCACACGAGAATCATTAAATTATTAATACCGAATTAAATTTAACTCAAATTTAAAAAATAACTCTATTATATTCAAATTAATTTAATTAGAAAAATTATAAAAAAATTGGTTAATTCGGTTAACCGATTGAAATAATCGAACTTTATTCGGTTCGGTTAATATTTTCAAAAAAAAGTTTAGTTCGATTAACAATTAAAGAAAAAAATTTAGTTAATTCGATTAATGGTAATTTGGTTCGGTCGGTGGTCGTTTTAACTGTTTGAACACCCTCTAGATACTAATTAGGTTTATTGTATAATACGTGTTTAAATTTTATATAAAGTTAATGTTGATTAATGCTCCAATTTGTAACTTATTTCTAAATGACATTTTATTATATGTTTACTAGAATTAAATTGTGCTTTAGAAATGACGATTTTTGCCCTCACTATTTAGCCTATAAATAGTAGGCAATTTCATTCATTTTGAGATATCTCAAGCAAACGTTTGCTTGGAAACACTTTTTGGTTTTTGTATACCTTTATTGAGTGTTGTTTGAGTTGAGAGAAGAGTAATATCACCAAGTCCACTATATCTTTCGTGTGTACGAAATTTGGAGAGCCGTGTTAACCTCGGGGGGAGGGGTCATTCGTCCATTGTAGTAATTACACACATCGGGACGAATTCGCTTCAAGGTAGGATTACCACGACATGGTTATTATTCTAATTTATTATTTTATTTAGTATTTTCCAGTCAGTACTAACGCCTAGTTTTGCAGCAATCAATTTTTCCAACAGTTAACGGTAAGAATTTAAAGAATTTTTATAATGCCCCAAAAATTAGGTCAGTAGTTCGGGTCAACCCGAGATTCATAAGTCGATCCCTTTAGATTCCAATAAGAATAGTTTGAACCAATGAGTTGAGATTGGGCTTAAGTTGGGCCCAATAACCTATGTTTTGGTGATGATTTTATTTAAGGGTTTAGGGTTGAGGGACCAAAAGTGTTAATTCCCTATGGCTTGAATTAAAAAAATAGAAACCCTTTTCTATTTGAGTGACCTACGTGAACCCTTCCCTCATTGCTTCCCAAACACTCTTCATTCTCTTCATCTTTCTTTCTTTTTCTCCTCTCAAGGTTAAGGCTTAAAGGAGCAAGTTTTTGAATTTCTAAGTTCAGTTTAAGTCATCCAAGGTAAGAGTATTAATCTCTATTCCTCAAGTTTCATTTTAAGTCTTATATCTCAAGTTTTGGTGGTGGTTTTATGAAATGGGTTTTAGGGGAAACTTAAGGGATTTGAGAAATCCAAGCTAATTTTTCAGTGAATTTAAGTTAATAAGAGTGTTCTTAACTCTAATCTAAGCTCTAGATAGGTTAATAATTTATCTTCTTGCTTTAGTTCTAGAAAAGGAAGTGGGGGAAAGCTTAAAGCTAGGGGAAAAGAGAAATTAACCCTCGATTAATTTTGGGAGAAATTCCAGCAATTAGAGCATTAAGGTAACACACTTACAACGTTTTTATACCTTTTGTGAGTCTTTAGAATGTATTCAGGTTAGAAAATTAAGTTGTAAAGCACGCATGATCATCCATGGTAAATTCTAGCTCTTGATGTTTTTTAACTTGTATGAAGCCCCTTTATGATCCATTCTTTCATATATAAATTTATAATGGTCAATTGGAAGTGTAGGGATGGTTTTGTTAAGGTTTTGAAGTGTTTAAACGTGTAAAAATGATAAATTATAGAAGAGGTTTTGAAACCCCATTTGGCAGGTTTTAAAACCATTTATCCATAATGTCAAATTGTTAGAGGTTTCGAAACTCCTAGGGGAGGTTTTAAAACCCCATGTCCAGACCCCAAAAATAATTACTAAGGTTTCGAAACCCCTAAGGATGGCTTTAAAACCCCTAAGGATGGCTTTAAAACCCCTGCCTAAAATTGGCCAAATATGCCTAAAATGATACATCAATGGTCGTGGACTTATAATATGCTTCTTGTAACATCCTCCATGTCGGGTAAGTGATTAATTTGCAAAGTTTCAACATCTGGTGATCAAAGTAGAATAATTATATAGTTTTAAAAAAAAATAATAAGGTTAGTAAATATGAAATTAAGGTGGGGACCAAATGGTCATTTGTAAGGAATTTTAATTAAAATAAAATATTATGAGGTATATGAGAACCCACGTGTGACATTGGTTCCAGAACTCTCCCATTTCTTCTTCCTTCTTCCTCATTTTCTTCTCTTCAACGTGTGGCTTGCAATTAAGGTAAGAATCTGAACTTGGTAGTTTCTTTGATGTTTTAAGATTGGATATGGAAGCTTAGATGTTATATAAGCTAAAGGAAAACTTATATGACATTAAAACAACAAGAGAAGTGTTTTAGAGAATGATTTGGAAAATGAGTTTTAGATGAAATTTTGATATGGATGAGTTTTTGATGTTTGAATCAGATTTTTGACTTGTCAAGAAGCTAACTAAGAAGTAGGAGGTGTTAGAATTCAAATTAGAACATATTGGAATTTGGGTTGGATTCTTAAATGCTATATGGAGAATAAGATTTCTAAGTTTTAGAGGTATTTAATGGATAATAATTAGTTTAAGTAAGTGTATGAGAGCTAAGAGTAGTAAAGGGATTGAAATATGTATGTTTGAGCTGAAATGGGATGATTTCCGAGCTCAAATTAGGAATTCTGGGTTAGGGGAATCGGTACCCATTCAAGGGGAACCGATACCCCTTCAACGAATATGAATTCCAGAATGCTAGAGGGGAATCGGTACCCCAGGGGGGGAACCGATACCCCCTCATCGTATATGAAATTCCAGATTGCTTGAGGGGAATCGATACCCATAGGGGGGGGAACCGATTCCCCCATGAGAAAAAGAAGAAGAAAGAAAAGAAAGCAAGACTAAACTATAAATTCTTTAAATTAGTAAGCTATTAAAGCTTAATTGCAAGACATAGACATCTGATGATCATCTTAAAAATTATGTTTATGTAGATACCGAGCCTACTCGAGTTCGGGAACAATCTACAAGTAGAATCGATCGAGGAAAAGGCAAAGAAGTATAGGTGAGTGCATATGCATAGCATGAATATAGTAGTATATTCAGTTCTAGACTTGTGATAAGTCTAGATTCCATATTTTGACATATGATTACATTCCATATTATGATACATGACATGAATTTGTATTAAAGGTATTACATGACATGAATTCATATTATATGTATTACATGACATGAATATGCAGAAAACGTTATATGCACTATGTGATAAAGGTATGTAAATGATATGCCTATGTGTTAAAGGTATGAAAATACTATGGCTACGCGATATGAACTACGGGAAATGTATAAGCCCATGTTATGTAGATGAGAACTATAGGTATAGTTGGCATGCCAAGGGTAGAGGGTATACTCGGTTCTTTAGGACACATATATATCCTTTGGAACCTGTGTGAAGTCTTGAAAGACACATACTTGATCCATAGTATATGTATATGATTCTTAAGGAATTCTACGTGGTCCTTATGGACATAATTCTACGGGGACTTCGGTGCAATTCTACGGGCACTTCGGTGCAATTCTACGGGCACTTCGGTGCATTTATACGAGCTGTGGTGACAGCATAGTGCACAACCTCACATTACTCAAATACCTTAGGTTCTCAATATGCTATCATGGGCCAATAAACTTATTAATACAGAATAATGAATGTTACAGGCATACGCTTACAGGTATGGATATTGATGAAGTATACTATATTGATTAAGTACATGTTTGCATCTCATATCATATGATCCTGACATTTTGATTACATTACATTGCCTTATTATTATTGCCTCACTAAGTCGATGACTTAGCGTGTGAGTGTTTCACACGTAGGATCCGGGAAATTAGACGAGACAGGTGAAGCAGCTTGACAGTATTACTCCTGCAACCATCAGATCAGAAGCAACTTATCAGTAGGTTATTTTGTTATGTAAATAGCAGTTGGCATGTAATTAAAGAGTTAAGTTGTGTATGCTCTGAATATTTTTTGTAAAATTATATTACAATATGTATATTATTGTATTTTCTTAATACAAGTCCCAATATTTTACTATTATTTATTAAGAGTTGTGTTTTAAAGTCAATGTAGTATCTCTGACTCATATTCGGGTCGGGTATGGGTTGGGGGTGTTACATTTAATGGTATCAGAGCTATGGTTTAGCCGATTCTAGGCATAAACCAGAGTCTATGGAGTCTTTAAATGGAATACATGCCAACAAATAGTGAGAACTTCTGATCTGGTATAGTATGAGTATGCTGTTTTGCTAATAGGATAATGTGGTTATTCTTATTAGATGTCCGGACATAATAGCTCCCGAAGTGAAGCGGGAGAAGATAGGCATGCTGAAAGCAGTAATTCACCTGCCCTGGCCAGGCAAGGTGAAGAACAGGCATCTCAAGGAGTGCCTGTGCAAGATCAAGATACGTTCTTCAGAACGTTAGACGCTATTCTGACGCGTCTTCAACCTCCTGCTCCACTAACTCCAAGAATTAATGTAGCAAAAGAATTGAGAAGTTTAGGAGCTCCCGAGTTTAAGGGAGAAGCTGAGGAAGGTCCGGTGTCAGCGGATCTGTGGTTGAATGATTTGAAAATCATGTTAGATGGTCTCCACTGTTCCGAAGTGGAGAAATTAGATGGAGCTGTTTCTTTATTGAGGGGTCAGGCGAGGATATGGTGGACGAATGTCACCATGAGGATGTCAACCGACCAGTTGACTTGGTCTTTGTTTTTAGATGAATTTAAAAGCAAGTATATTGGAGATCAGTTTATCCGACAAATGAAGCAGGAATTTATGAATTTGAAGCAGATGAACCGCTCTGTGTATGAGTACGAATGTGAGTTTAATAAGCTGAGCAGGTTTGCAGCTGAGCTTGTGCCTACTGAAAAAGATGCTTGCGAGTGGTTCGTGGAGGGCTTGCGCCCTAGACTTAAAGAAATGTTGATAGTATTAAACCTGTCCTCGTTCCAGGAGGTGATCAATCGTGCAAAAGCTCTTGAAAGGGCTCAGAATGAAAGATTTGGGGACTCGAGAGTTCAGACATCAAAGAGGACGACTACTTATTCTGGTTCAACACCAACAAAAAGGGGAAGAGACTCGGGATTTCGATCACAAGCTAGATCAGAATCAGTTGCATCGTCTGCTAGGGGAGCAAGTCAGGCAAGACCTAGACAGACGCAGTCAGTGGAATATGGTGTTGGGAGATCTACTCCGGGTCAAGGGAGACAGTGTCAGCAGTGTGGGAAAAACCATTACGGAACTTGTCGTATGGCAGCTGGGACTTGTTTTCGATGCGGAGAGGCCGGACATTTTGTCCGGGATTGTCCCTTGATTGTTGGTGAGCCGGCACCATCTGGAAGAGCTGGTTCTTTCTCACAAAGAGGACGAGGAAGAGGCAGAGGAAGGTACCCGTCTGAATTCTCTGCTCAACCTGAAGTTCGATCCACTGCTCGAGTATACAACCTAAAGACAAGTGAAGACCGTGATGACCCTGATATTATAGCAGGTACTTTTCAGTTGTATGATAAATTAGTATTGGTACTGATTGATCCGGGTTCTAATTATTCTTATATTACAAGTAAGTTAGTAAAGGAGTTGGGGATTCCCTTAGAAGCTACGAGTAATGAGAATATAGTAACGACTCCGTTAGGCCAAAGTGCCAGGGTGAATAAAGTTTGTAAGGGGTGTCCCATAAAGATTCAGGGAATTGAATTCCCTGCTAATCTGATGGAATTACCCTTTGACGAGTTTGAAGTGATTCTGGGAATGGATTGGTTGTTCCGGTATTATGGAGATGTTAGTTGCAGATTGAAAAAGGTAACTCTGAAAAGTCCAGACGGAATAGAGATAAGTGTGAAAAGTGAAAAGTTTAATCCGTTAGCGAATGTAATATCAGTGATGTCTGCCAAGAAATTATTGCTACAAGGATGTCAGGGTTTTCTGGCAAATGTGATTGATTCAAGAGCTCAAGAGAAAAGGTTAGAGGAAATTCCAATAGTTCGAGAGTTTCCTGATGTTTTTCCTGCTGAATTGCCAGGATTACCTCCGGATAGAGAGGTAGAATTCCAAATAGAAATAATGCCGGGAACAGCTCCGATTGCAATGGCACCTTATCGGATGGCTCCGAAAGAATTGCAAGAGTTAAAGAATCAATTACAAGAGTTGCTAGAGAAGGGATTTATCCGACCAAGTGTATCGCCTTGGGGAGCTCCGGTGTTATTTGTTAAAAAGAAGGATGGATCAATGCGTCTTTGCATTGACTATCGACAGCTCAATAAGGTGACCATCAAGAACAAGTATCCCCTTCCGCGCATTGATGACTTGTTTGATCAACTAAAAGGAGCTTCGGTATTTTCGAAGATCGATCTACGTTCGGGTTATCATCAATTGAAGATCCAGGAGAAAGATACCCCGAAGACAGCTTTCAGAACGAGATATGGTCATTATGAATTCATCGTAATGCCATTCGGAGTAACGAATGCACCTGCTGCTTTCATGGATCTTATGAACAGGATTTTTCAGCCCTACTTGGACCAGTTTGTTGTTGTCTTTATTGATGACATACTGGTGTACTCGAAATCCCATGAAGAGCATAGCACACATCTGAGGATCGTCTTGCAAATTTTAAGAGATAAAAAGTTGTATGCCAAATTGTCCAAATGTGAGTTCTGGTTAAAGGAAGTAATTTTCCTGGGGCATGTGATCTCGGCAGTTGGGATTAGAGTAGACCCTCAGAAAGTTAAAGCTATAATGGATTGGGAAGTTCCTAAGAATGTGTCTGAAGTTCGGAGTTTTCTTGGACTTGCCGGTTATTATCGAAGATTCGTTAAGAATTTTTCTATGATTGTGCTGCCTCTAACAAAGCTAATGAGAAAGAACGTACCATTTGTTTGGACTTCTGAATGTAAAGAAAGCTTCGAAGCTTTAAAGAGAATTCTGACGGAAACTCCGATATTGGTTCAACCGGAATCTGGCAAGAATTTTGTAGTATACAGTGACGCATCCCATAACGGGTTGGGGTGTGTACTAATGCAAGAAGGAAAAGTGGTAGCGTACGCATCGAGACAGTTGAAACCACATGAAAGGAATTACCCCACACATGATCTAGAAATGGCTGCTGTAGTATTCGCTCTCAGGATTTGGCGTCATTATCTTTATGGGGAACGTTGCTACTTATATACGGATCATAAGAGCCTGAAGTACCTGATGACTCAAAAAGAATTGAATTTGAGGCAACGTAGATGGGTAGAGTTCTTAAAGGATTACGATGTGATAATTGACTATCATCCCGGAAAGGCTAATGTGGTAGCAGATGCTCTGAGTAGAAAGACGTTTGCAGCTTTACGAGCTATGGATGCAAGATTATCTTTAACGGGAGATGGGGGTCTTTGTGCAGAATTAACCCTTAAACCAGCATGGTTGGAACGAATAGGAGAATTGCAAGGTAAAGATGAAATGTGTTTGAAAAGAATTGAGCAAGTAAAGAACAAAGAGATTAAAGACTTTGAGATTAAGTCAGATGGAAATCTATATTGTAAAGGAAGAATTGCAATACCCGACAATGAAGACTTGAAGAAAGAAATATTAACAGAGGCTCATTGCAGTCCGTTAACGATGCACCCGGGTGGAACCAAGATGTATATGGATTTGAAGGATCGATTTTGGTGGTCAGGGATGAAGCGAAGCATTACAGAATTTGTGTCTAAGTGTTTGATATGTCAACAAGTCAAAGCCGAGCATCAAGTTCCATCAGGATTATTGCAACCGCTTTTCATTCCTCAATGGAAGTGGGAAAATGTTACGATGGATTTTGTTTCGGGGTTACCCTTGACTCCGAACAAAAGAGAATCAATCTGGGTAATTGTTGATCGATTAACTAAGTCAGCGCATTTCCTCCCTGTTAGAACGGATTTCTCTATGGAAAAGTATGCAGAGCTGTATATTAGAGAAGTTATTAGATTGCATGGAGTACCTGTTTCTATAGTCTCTGATCGGGACCCCCGATTCACTTCTAGATTCTGGAAATCTTTGCATGGAGCGTTGGGGACTCGTTTAAACTTTAGTACGTCTTTTCATCCTCAGACTGATGGGCAATCAGAGAGAACTATTCAGATATTGGAAGATATGTTGAGAGCATGCGTAATGGAATTTAAAGGATCATGGGAAAAGTATTTACCGCTGGCAGAGTTCGCTTACAACAATAGTTATCAGTCTAGTATAAAGATGGCCCCATATGAAGCATTATATGGAAGAAAATGTCGTACTCCATTAAATTGGTATGAACTTAAAGACCGAAGTGTTCTTGGTCCGGATTTAATTCAAGATGTAGAACAGAAAGTTCGAGAAATTCAGCATAACCTCAAAGTGGCCTCTGATCGGCAAAAGTCCTATTCGGATCTTAAAAGGAAAGAAATTGAATTTCAAGTTGGAGATAAGGTGTTTTTAAAAGTGTCTCCATGGAAGAAGGTGTTGAGATTTGGTCGGAAAGGAAAATTGAGTCCTCGGTTTATTGGACCATATGAGATTGTAAAGAGAGTAGGACCAGTAGCATATCAGCTAATTTTACCACCTGAGATGGAAAAGATACATGATGTCTTTCACGTTTCAATGCTTCGAAGATATAGATCTGACCCTTCTCATATCGTGACACCAGAAGAGATTGAGGTTCGTCCTGACTTGACTTATGAGGAAGAACCGATTCAAATTTTAGCCCATGAAGTTAAGCAATTGAGGAACAAGACCATTCCTTTGGTCAAAGTGTTGTGGAGAAATCACAGAGTAGAAGAAGCAACGTGGGAGCGTGAAGAGGATATGCGACATCAATACCCTCATTTGTTCGTGCAATGAAAATTCGAGGACGAATTTTCTTAAGGGGGAGAGATTTGTAACATCCTCCATGTCGGGTAAGTGATTAATTTGCAAAGTTTCAACATCTGGTGATCAAAGTAGAATAATTATATAGTTTTAAAAAAAAATAATAAGGTTAGTAAATATGAAATTAAGGTGGGGACCAAATGGTCATTTGTAAGGAATTTTAATTAAAATAAAATATTATGAGGTATATGAGAACCCACGTGTGACATTGGTTCCAGAACTCTCCCATTTCTTCTTCCTTCTTCCTCATTTTCCTCTCTTCAACGTGTGGCTTGCAATTAAGGTAAGAATCTGAACTTGGTAGTTTCTTTGATGTTTTAAGATTGGATATGGAAGCTTAGATGTTATATAAGCTAAAGGAAAACTTATATGACATTAAAACAACAAGAGAAGTGTTTTAGAGAATGATTTGGAAAATGAGTTTTAGATGAAATTTTGATATGGATGAGTTTTTGATGTTTGAATCAGATTTTTGACTTGTCAAGAAGCTAACTAAGAAGTAGGAGGTGTTAGAATTCAAATTAGAACATATTGGAATTTGGGTTGGATTCTTAAATGCTATATGGAGAATAAGATTTCTAAGTTTTAGAGGTATTTAATGGATAATAATTAGTTTAAGTAAGTGTATGAGAGCTAAGAGTAGTAAAGGGATTGAAATATGTATGTTTGAGCTGAAATGGGATGATTTCCGAGCTCAAATTAGGAATTCTGGGTTAGGGGAATCGGTACCCATTCAAGGGGAACCGATACCCCTTCAACGAATATGAATTCCAGAATGCTAGAGGGGAATCGGTACCCCCAGGGGGGGGGAACCGATACCCCCTCATCGTATATGAAATTCCAGATTGCTTGAGGGGAATCGATACCCATAGGGGGGGGAACCGATTCCCCCATGAGAAAAAGAAGAAGAAAGAAAAGAAAAGCAAGACTAAACTATAAATTCTTTAAATTAGTAAGCTATTAAAGCTTAATTGCAAGACATAGACATCTGATGATCATCTTAAAAATTATGTTTATGTAGATACCGAGCCTACTCGAGTTCGGGAACAATCTACAAGTAGAATCGATCGAGGAAAAGGCAAAGAAGTATAGGTGAGTGCATATGCATAGCATGAATATAGTAGTATATTCAGTTCTAGACTTGTGATAAGTCTAGATTCCATATTTTGACATATGATTACATTCCATATTATGATACATGACATGAATTTGTATTAAAGGTATTACATGACATGAATTCATATTATATGTATTACATGACATGAATATGCAGAAAACGTTATATGCACTATGTGATAAAGGTATGTAAATGATATGCCTATGTGTTAAAGGTATGAAATACTATGGCTACGCGATATGAACTACGGGAAATGTATAAGCCCATGTTATGTAGATGAGAACTATAGGTATAGTTGGCATGCCAAGGGTAGAGGGTATACTCGGTTCTTTAGGACACATATATCCTTTGGAACCTGTGTGAAGTCTTGAAAGACACATACTTGATCCATAGTATATGTATATGATTCTTAAGGAATTCTACGTGGTCCTTATGGACATAATTCTACGGGGACTTCGGTGCAATTCTACGGGCACTTCGGTGCAATTCTACGGGCACTTCGGTGCATTTATACGAGCTGTGGTGACAGCATAGTGCACAACCTCACATTACTCAAATACCTTAGGTTCTCAATATGCTATCATGGGCCAATAAACTTATTAATACAGAATAATGAATGTTACAGGCATACGCTTACAGGTATGGATATTGATGAAGTATACTATATTGATTAAGTACATGTTTGCATCTCATATCATATGATCCTGACATTTTGATTACATTACATTGCCTTATTATTATTGCCTCACTAAGTCGATGACTTAGCGTGTGAGTGTTTCACACGTAGGATCCGGGAAATTAGACGAGACAGGTGAAGCAGCTTGACAGTATTACTCCTGCAACCATCAGATCAGAAGCAACTTATCAGTAGGTTATTTTGTTATGTAAATAGCAGTTGGCATGTAATTAAAGAGTTAAGTTGTGTATGCTCTGAATATTTTTTGTAAAATTATATTACAGTATGTATATTATTGTATTTTCTTAATACAAGTCCCAATATTTTACTATTATTTATTAAGAGTTGTGTTTTAAAGTCAATGTAGTATCTCTGACTCATATCCGGGTCGGGTATGGGTTGGGGGTGTTACACTTCTGATTAGGTAAACCTTTAATAAAACTTCAAGGGATAACCAAAATAATGTATAATTACATTAGAAACGAAATCAATTAGGGTGGTATAAAACGAGTCTTGTTTGAATGCTCGGGAAACGATCAAGACACCCGAGTTACTTTAGTAGGTGATACCATCAACGACTTATAGATTCAATATGGATATCCTTAGGTAGTGCGCAAGACGCTTAAAATTGACTAACTAGGGCCAAGGCCCAATATCCGCAAGGAGTGGGTTAGTTGAGGGTATTGTTCGATGTAGAGTTCCAGGCATCATCCTCGGTATACTAGAGGGTGAATGAGCTCTGAGATGTAGAACCTTCATCCGCACCATGATATCTACCATAGAGTGGAGAGTGAGTATACAAGTATACTCACTAATGCATTTTTTAGACTTAATAGCTTGAGCGTTTTATTGATTTACATTTAGTATGTTCTAGTTGTGAGTGTGGCATTGGGCTAGATAAATCAGCATTTGGAATTTATTTCTTTAAGCATATTAGGTGGAGTTTTTTATGAGGCTTCGAGTGACTGAGGTCCAAACCAGGTGCATATCATATTATGTCTCAAATTTTAAAGGGCGTGTATATTTATAGACCCTATTGTAAAGTTGAGTCATAATTTCATTTAAAAGTTAGTTTGTATTATTTTGAATGTATATGCTTATTTTGGGAGCTCCCCGATGTAAAGTTTTTATAAATGTTTATGAATAATTTTCTTATATAAAATGGGTCTTTAAATGGTTGGTTTAAGTTATGAGAAATGAAAACAATAAGTCAATCATTCTGGTGGTTTCATGTAGCATTTCAATCAGTCGATTGTATGTCGTATTGGTTTTGAGTGTTAAATTTAGTGGTATCATAGCATCAAGTTTAGACGTTCCTAAGACCCACAGGTCAGTGTCAATAAAGAGTATATGAGTATATATGTCTCTAAAGAGTTAAGAGTACTTCTGTATCTAAAATAGTAACAGTAATTCCTTGATTTCATCTTAATTTCAGGAAAAAAATATATGAATAACAACCTAAATCACAGTCGCGATGGTAGCATAAGAGTAGAGCCTCCCTAAAGATGAATTCATCCTAGACTCTGAGCATGGAGAGCCTAGAGACGGAGATATGACATTCTTTAGAAATTTGACAGCCACCCTGAGGCTTATAGTGAGAGTTATTCCCTAGACACCTGTTACCCCACCTATCCAGCCAGCTAAGCCGATTCCTCTAGCCGTAGCACCTTAAGAATCCCCAGTAGAGAGGCTCCGGAGATATCGGACCATTGATTTCTTTGGCACATAAGATGATGACCCTTTAATAGCTTATCAGTGGTTACGAGAGACTCTTTGGACCCTTTGTAAGTTGTACCTCGTACCCGACGGTATGTTAGAGTGTGTCATCTCCCTGCTAAAGGGTGATACCATAGACTGGTGGGAGAATATTGAAATGTCGTGAGAGCCTGAACGACCCACCTAGGATCGATTTTTAGATGAGTTTCACTAAAAAACATAAGAGAAGCTCATATGGATGTAATGAGGGATCAGTTTGCTCAGTTAACTCAAGGGGATAAATCGGTATATGAGTATGAGATAGAGTTCCTCAGGATGAGCAGATATATGTCAGATCTAGTTTTGTCTGAGTATCATCGCTGTAGGAAGTTTAGGGAAGATATTCATCTAGAAATTTTGACTCATATAGTTGTTAGTCCACAACGAGTTTTCTCTAAATTAGTTTGGAGAAAGTAGTGGAAAGAGACAGTGGGACCATCCTAGCTATCCAAGAGTGCGAGGGATTCTTAGAGGTCTTAGAGGGCCCTAGTAGGCCATTCCAGCATACCGACTTAGAGTCCGAGCAGAGGAAGAGGTAGGATAAATCAGCATAGAATGCGCTTTCATGTCGAGCTTTGGAAGATCGTTGAGGATATCTTCTCTGTCTAGTTGTTCCCTCTACGGTATGAGACACTCAGAAGTGTGCCAGTAAGAGACCAGGGGTTGTTATCATTGTGGTTCCATAGACCATTTTATTATAGATTACCTAGAAGCATGGGATGTAGCTTCAGCATCGACCTAGCAGCCAGCTTCTTCGGTTCAGAGGGGTAGAAAATCCTAGAGGGGGGAGTTTTTCGTTCAGTCAGGCCGGTAGAGGTGTAGCTCGATCTGAGGCTAGCACTGAGCCTAAAGCCGTCTCCCGTCAATACGCAATCTTAGCTAAAAATACTATGACGCCACTGATGTGATCTCAAGTACCTTTACCTTATTTTCTATTTTGGTTACCGCCCTAATCGACCCATGGTCCACTCATTCTTATATCTGTTATGACCTAGTCCAGGAAAGAGATATCCTAGTCGATGATCTTGAAATAGGGGTACAAGTGTCTAGTCCTTTAGAATTAGATGTATTATTGGACAATGTCCATCGTAGATACCTGATAGAAATTCAGGGTAAAAATTTTTCAGTCAATCTTTTAGAGTTGCCTTTTAGAGAGTTTGATTTGATTCTAGGTATGGATTGGTTGTCGACGCACAATGTGAGTTTAAGGTGCAAACTCCAATGACTTAAGTTTAGAAAAGAAGATGGAACCAAGATAGTAATGTTTGGCGAAAAGCTCAACGGTTTAAGAATCGTATTGGCTGTTAGGGCACAATAGATGATGGAAAAGGGTTGTGAATCTTTTTTGGCCCACATAATCGACATAAAAGTTTCAATTTCGAGGATAAAGGACATTTGAATGGTCAAAGAATTTCCAAATACTTTTGCAGAAGAGTTACTAGGTTACCGCCGGATTGAGAGTTAGAATTCAATATTGAAGTAATGCCAGGATCCACTACGGTGTCAATTGCTTCCTACCGTATGGCACTAACGGAATTAAAGAAGCTAAAGTTTCAGATTCAAGAATTGTTGGATAAAGGTTTCATATGGTCAAACATTTCTCTGTGGGGAGTGTCAATTCTCTTTTTTAAGAAAAAGAATGGATCGATAAGGTTATGCATCGATTATCGCCAGTTAAACAAGTTGACATCAAGAATTGTTTTCCTCTTCCCATGATTGATGACCTCTTCGACCAGTTAAAGGGGGTGTGTGTGTTTTCCAAGATAGATTTACGATTTGGGTACTATCAATTCAAAGTCAAAGAAGTTGATATAGCAAAGACCACGTTCAGAACCCATTATGGTCATTATGAGTTCATTGTAATGTCGTTTGGACTCACTAATGCCCCGATGATATTCGTGAACCTTATGAACCGAGTGTCCACCCATACTTAGACCAATTCGTGGCGGTGTTTATATATGATATTTTGTTGTATTCGCGATCAGAAGATGAACACGACCATCATATTCACATAGTTCTTCAGACTCTTAGAGACATATAACTTTTTGCCAAGTTTGGAAAGTGCGAGTTCTAGTTAATCGAGGTTGTGTTTTTAGGGTATGTGGGTATGTCATATCAGTTGATGAAACCCGAGTTGATCCTCTGAAAGTTCAAGCAGTGCTTGAGTGGGAACTGTCAAAAAGCGTAATCGAGGTACGCAATTTCATAGGTCTTGATGACTATTATCATCTATTTGTAAAAGGTTTTTCGATGATATCAACCCTAATGACTAAGTTACTTCATAAAGAAGTGTCGTTTGTGTGGGGAGAGAACTAACAGAGTACGTTCGAATAGTTAAAAACCCTTTTAACTCAAGCCCCTATCTTAAGCCAACTTGAGTTGGGAAATGAGTTTATTGTGTTTAGCGATTTTTCGCTAAATGGCCTTAGGAGCGTACTGATGAAAGAAGGAAAAGTAGTAGCCTATGCATCCTGCCAGCTTAAACCTCATGAACAGAATTATCCCACCCATGATCTAAATCTAGCAGCTATAGTTTTTACATTCAAGATTTGGAGGCATTATCTGTTTGACGAGAAGTGTAACATATACACTAATCACAAGAGTTTAAAGTACATTGTGACAAAGAAAGAGTTGCATATGAGACAGCGTAGATGGATCGAATTATTAAAGGATTACGATTGTGTGATCGACTATCATCCGGGGAAGGCACATGTGGTTGATGATGCACTAAGTCAGAAGTCGATATCCGAGCTGCAAGTGATGTTAGCGTGCCTAAGTCTATCTAGAGATAGGGGATTATTAGCCGAACTTCTAATAGAGCTTGATCTAGTGAATGAAGTTAAGAGATTGCAGAGATCGGACAATCGTTTGAGGGCTCGCATGGAGAAAGTCCACTGAGGTGAGGCTTTAGGCTTTGAGTTGCGTGATGGGGATGTGTTGTTCTTTAGGGGGCATTTGTGTGTACCCAAAGAAGAACAATTACGTAGTAAAATTCTTTACGAGCCCCATTTTAGTCTACTTTCAGTTCATCCAGGCAATAATAAAATGTATCAAGAGCTCCTCCCCCTGTATTATTGGCCAAGCATGAAGAGAGAAGTGTCTAGTGTGTTAGCAAGTTAAGGCGGAACATCAGGTTCCTTCAGGTTTACTCCATCCAATCCAGATACCACAGTGGAAGTAGGACAATATAACTATGGATTTTGTGACTAGGTTATCAATGACGAAGTTCAAGCACAATGCAGTATGGGTGATAGTAGATCTGTTAACCAAGATGGTCAATTTCTTACCATCCAGGATAAATTTTACTTTAGAGAGGTTAGTGCAGCTTTATATCTGTGAGATAGTCAGATTGCATGGAGTTTCGATTTCGATCATTTTAGATAGTGATCCTTGATTCACCTCCCGGTTTTAGAAGGTTCTCCATGAATCCCTAGGCATCAAACTCCATTACAACACGATGTTTTATTCTCAGACCGATGATCAGTCTGAGCGATTCATTCAGGTTCTCAAGGATATGCTCAAATGTGTTATTTTGGATTTCAAGCATAGTTGGAAACATCACTTGTCACTAGTGGAGTTCACATACAATAATAACTACTAAACTGACATACAAATGGCCCCATATGAGGTGTTGTATGGGCGTAAGTATAGGACTCCTCTTTGTTAGACTGAGCTTAGTGAAGCGAAGTTAGTGGCTCCGGAACTGATTAGAGAAACTGAAGAAAAGTTAAAGTAATTCAAAGTCAGTTAAGGGAAGCATCGTATAGATAGAGGTCTTATGCGGACTTGAAATGCAAAGATATCAAATTTGTAGTTGGCGGTAAAGTTTTCCTTAAAGTGTCCCCATGGAAGAAAGTGTTTCGTTTTGGGCGTAAAGGAAAGTTGACTCTGCATTTTATTGTTCCATATGAGGTGCTTGAGAAGGTTGGACCCGTGGCTTATCATTTAGCCTGACCCCCTAGAATTAGAACACATTCATAATGTGTTTCATGTATCTATGCTCAGGAGATATCGTTTCGACCCATCGCATGTTCTATTGATAGAGCAAGTTGAGTTAAGCCCAAATATGACCTATGAAACATCAAACATAGTATGAGAAAACAATTATGATTATATCATAAAATAACCTTTCACGAAAGAGGAGATAACAATACTTAACCACCGAAACTTCAGTTAGAAAATAAATGTTAGGAGAGTCTTCGTGTGAGTACCAAAACGACCACAAAGGTATGTAAAAAACATACTAAATGCTATAAGGATCGTGCCACAATAAGAGCAAAAAAAAAGTGTTTCATGAGGACATAGATTCCTATTCGCAATTAAAAAAAAATAGGAAAAAAATAAATGACATAGTATGGGAAAAATAAGAGAATTAATAATTATCACTGGTCGGTAACCAACATTAAGATTGGTGTTATCGGCAGTTAAGTAAAATAAAGAGGAAAAATTAAACAAAAATATTAAGAGAAAACATATGTAAAAGGAATAAAGAAACCCCTAATTGATTTTAAAGATATGTTTTCAAAATTTTAAATTTAATCTCATATTTTAATTTTATGATAGCAAGTCATTGAACTGCTTTTTACTTTACAAACTTGATTTTTTTTCACTAAATTATGTTTAGTTTTATAATTAATTTTTTAGCTAGCTACGTAATAGAAGAAATATATTGTTCAGCTAATTATGTAACGTACAGTTGTAATTTTCAGATGGGTCTTTATAAAATATGTGGTTGTGATTTATTGTATCTCTGTCCACTTTATTACATTTGTACTAGATAGGTCCTGTGTTTATCATTTTAATCAATTTAGTCTCATCATCTTGACTATATAAAGGAGTATTGGGTGACAACTTAGATTCATCCATACTCTATACTGTAAGAATTAATTAGTTAATTGTTTCAAGAAATGGAATGCAAGAGGTTTGTTTTGTTATTGGTTGCAATGGCGGTGGTGCTATTGCTTATGATTTCTCCTACTGTTACGGCTGCTCGGAACGAAGTTATGCCCTTCTCTATCATTGTCGACGCCAACATTCGAAACCCTTTAGCCGGTATTTTCTCGGTTGAAAAACCAGCTGAAAACTGTTATGAAGCAGGTTCTTATTGCGCTGGTGGTTACATATGTTGCAGTGGTAAATGTGACCTAATTTTTGATTCGCCTCCTCTGGGAGTTTGCAGCTGAAAGACCAAAGATATTTGTTGAATAATCAGACCGAAGTACTCTATGTTGGTGTTTATTTGTATCAATGTCTGTTGCTTTTGTTTTGCTGATGTTTATGTTATATTATGTGAAGTGATTTGTCCCTCAGGCGGGTGAAAGGGAACTACGTATGTTGGTAATTTCTCGTCTCTATTTCGAATAAAATATATATTTGACTATTTTTTAATAACTAAAATAAACCACTAATTAACCTTTATTTTGATAAATGAGTTGTTTAAACTTTGATAAGAAGTCACTGTAGATGCCTTTTTACCTTAATTTAAATCGAATTGAATGAGATCATATGAATATATTAAAGGAGGAAGTAACAGTTACTCTTAAATTCAAATTAGTCCTTTTAAAGCCCCAAGATTTGATTGCTTATCTTTAAATTTTTTTCGTAAATTTTGAGGTTTTATAGGCACTAACTTTACTAATATTTCATTGTGCAAACTCTATTATTATTTTGATTTATACTTAATCATATTTTACAGCTTCTATTTTGTATAAATTTTTTTAATATTTTTATGCTCTGGTTTATTTCATTATGAATAATTTATAAAAGTAAATTTAATGTGTTGATTTTGAAAAAAAAAAATTAAATTTGATAGTTGCTTCAGTAACTTAATTTAGTATATTAAAGGCTTAAATATATAAAAGGTGTCCAACCTATGCCCCTTTTTTAGTTTAGTGCCTAAAGTTTCATTTTGTTACTCAAAATGGGTTAAGCCGTGAAGAACCGTTAATCTTGGACATTAAGTGACATGTGTCACAACCTAGTAATTTTAATTTTTTTATTTAAAATTAAAAAAAATTAAAATTATATATATATATATATATATATTCTCTAAATAAACCCAAAACTTTAAAAACTTTCATTTCAACCCCTAAACACACGTCGACCGTCGCCTTTTGCCGTCGATGAAGCTCCACCCGACCTCCCCTCCCCTTGATGACCAAAACCCCCATGAAATCGTGACTGATCGATAGTTGATCGACCGTCGAAAATATCGTGGGATCGCGATTTTCATCCCAGGTTCGCAAGGTATAAAACGTTGTTCGTCATCGATCGATCACAATTTCATGGGAGTTTCGATTGTTGAGGGGAGGGGAGGTCGGGTGGAGCTTCGTCGAAGGCGAAAGGCGGTAGCCGGCATGGGTTCGGGGGTTGAAATGAATGTTTTCAAAGTTTTGGGTTTTATTTCAAAATTTATGTTTCTTTTATACTTTTTTAATTTTAAATAAAATTTTAAAATTACCTTGTGACACATGTCACTTAACGGGAAAATTAAATACGTTGACGATCAGGGCACCTAAATGAATAACGGAATAAAACGTTGGGCACCAAACTGGAACGAAATAAACGTTAGACGCCTTTTGTATATTTAAACCTATATTAAATCTATTAGATACTTTGGATTGGATTTAGAGTACTAGAAGTCACTCAATTAAACATTACTCTAAACATGTTATCGCTCTTTAAATATTAGACGAAATTATGGAATGGTATGATATAGTAATAGTAACTTGTTACAATTTAATTCTATAAACTCACTTGGTTTGACATTATCATAAAAAAAATATTAAATTGAATGAATTTTTAATTATGAAGAGTTAAATTTATTGAATTCTTTGAATTATGATAAAATTGATATATAAATTTTGCGGATTAAAAGTATTACTATATCAGCCACATTAGACTTCTATTTCATTTTTAACACAGGTGACTTGTTTGTAATAATATTTAATTGAGTGATATGTTTGTAACTTTTAGAAATATAAATGGCCATTTGTCACTAAACATATAATTTATTGACCTAAAGTGTATTTTACCCATAGTTTTATTGCTTCATTTCTACATAAAACGACACCATTTTAGCTGAACTATAAACATCCAAAAGATTCTCTCTCCCCTCACGTACGTAAGAAGTTAGAGCCACATTCTTCTTCTCTTCCTCTGCATATTGCTTAATCCCAACTTGGAAAATTTTGATAATTCTTGCATTTCAGTACATATATGTTCGAGGTTTGACCTTTACGATTCATTTGTTTTTTCCTCTTCTATTTGGAATTTGAGTTTGTTCCATTCTTTCACCTTGGTCCCTCTCGCTAATGCTTTTGCTTCCAATATTCCTTCAGACTTGCAGGTGTACAAGTATATAATTTTGCTGTTATTTGTTAAAAAAGCCACCGAACAGCTTAATTATTATTAAGAAATTGCGAAATAAGCTCCACAGGCTCTATTACGTTTCGTTGGTGATTTAGTATTTTATTTTTCGTTAGGCAATCAGTCTGTCAGTCATTTTATCAAACAGTTCACATGCATTTGCGAGGTGTGAGGCATTAACTTCTTTTTTCTCTGGAGTAGTCTTTATTATCCATAGCTCACCATTCTGTCAATGATTTTACCGAACACGTAGTTTTCATTTGCCACGAAATATGTTCTCTTGTTCTGAATCAAATAATAGATATTAAATCACTGTGATTCCCAGGTTGGGATGGATGAATTGTTGCAGAACCATTTATTTGCAACTCATGCAATTGCTGCTTCAGGTTCTGTGGTCTTTGGCACTGCTGTTACTTATCCTCTTGATACCATAAAATCCCTTATCCAGGTTCCCTTTATTTCACATTAATCTGGTTTTTCACTTCCCTTTTCATGACCCTTTTCTAGTTTAAGGAAAAAATAAATCTATTTATTTATAACATACTTCAAATTTGAGGTGAATAGGTTGGTTCAGCTTCTGGGAAACAAATAAATGCCTCTCAGGTTATAAAACGAGTTCGAGCTTTGTCAGGGTATTCAGGTAAGTTCTTAAGCTTCTCTCTTATTTACTTTCTTTTCTTAAAACATTGATCTTCCACCTTTAAGTAAAAATGTTATTTGGTGAGCAATGGTTTTGCTTGTTTGATGCTATTAGGCAAAAAGAACGGAATGTTGTGTGGTTTTGCTTTTCTGTGTTTAGTTTTTACATCAATTGGTGGTGATGAAATGTTAAAGTTTTATTGGAGACCTTGATCCTTCTTGCCCTCGTTGCATTTTTTTTATAGAAGTTGGAGGTCTCATTAAAAACTCCCTTCGTATTCGTTCACATACTAAGAAGTATGTTAACGAACATTGGAAGGAAGAAAAGAGTACCTCATATTTCATTGAATAAAACACCCATTACATACGATACCACGAAATACCCTCAAACGAGGATAAATGCCCTTACAAGAAACATAATCACCTAAAACTCTCGCCTTCTCGACCACAAAAATCTAGAGGCAACCAACTTATACCTAAAAAAACCTCCATCAAAAGGAAAACATCCCAACAGTTAAGGATATAACATACAAGAAAACAACACCTGAAACCATTAAACCAAAAACATCCGCCTCTGAAGGAAACTCCACAAAATACCAACATGATTCAAAATCAGCTCGATAAGATGTCTTCAATGAACCAAAACCACACTTCCTTCCCTTCAATCAAAGTATCATTGCCACTTAATTCAAAACTCTTTTCTTTTTCTTGCGTTTCTTCACCACACGATTAGTTCTAAATTTCCCAGGGATAGGGGTACCACTGGGGTGTCTTCCATTAATTGAATTGCGTCACTAGATGAACCATGAGAAGTAAAGAGACCCATCATAAGAACATCTTCCGAGGACCTGAGGCTAACTCCATTAGAATCCACAGCCTCCATTGTGTGTAACCCCAATTTAATACTCGAATTCTCATCGCTTTTGACACTCTTTATGAGTGGAACCTCTTCTAATTGGGTACCTTCAATTGCAACATCTTCGACGGGGCAATTTAAACCTGAGGATGACACTGATGATCCTGATAAAGAATTCTCTGATGTATCCCCGAGAGAACAAGTCAGATATGGAGAATCATCGACTTCCTCAGGGGTCCAAGAAGTTGGTTTGAAAGAAGGCTCAACTTCATGCACCATGATTTCATATAAATTAGAGCCGACCTTCAAACTCAACGACTCATCAATTCTCACTTTAGACTCTGTGAGGATTTGAAGTTTTGCACGATCAAAAGATGAAGAAAACTGAGAGCTTTCATCAATTGATATTAGTTCGCCCCACCTAGCCGCAATGTTCTTGAACGTACCCCAATTCCACGCGTGAAACGGAATCCCTTCGCAAACAACCCATACTCGACGACATTGAACCACTAGACTCTCCGACCAAGGTTCAACTCTGGAAAACCACTCTGCAAGATTCTCTGATTGTTCATTCTTAACCCTTCTCAACAAAGCAGAGTCCTCGAATATCATGAGAACTACATTCCCAGCAGCTCTCATTAACGAGAAACCATTGAGGCCTTTGTCTTGCATTTGGCTAGCAAGATCGCCTATTTTGGTATAGTTCTTGCACCACCCCATTAGGCAGTTATCCAAAACTTGAAGTTTAGCTTCGTCGACCGCACTGATTACTGTATGGAGATTGTTACATGTAACATCTTCCCTCTCATGCTTTTGGTGAACCACAGGCAAAGACTTTCTCCAAAAAGAATGTCTTGGGTTGTATATGGCAAAAGAGACTCCAATTTTACTACCATCAATGCGAGCGCCATTCATCTTTGAGATCGCTCTCCTGGCTTCTCCAATCTTTGCAAAGTGAATGAAATCGAACCGAAACCCCTTTTAATTCCTTTTTGTTGGAATGAAGGCGTCAATAACCTGACCGTATGGGCAAAATAACGATCCAAACCGCTTCCAATGGATCTTCTCTGGTAAATTAGCAATGTATAACGTAAAGCAGCCAGTTCTATACCCATTGTTGATTCTTGGATAATCTTTCTTCCACCAGTGATTAAGACCATGGGAATCCTGTGGTAGGATTTCCGCCTCAGAAATCTGCGCAATGGCCTCTTCCACGCTCCTTGCTTCAACCAACGAATCATCCCTATTCTTGTTTGTCACCAACACCATCCTCTCATATTCATCCGTTGCCACTGTACTACTCAGCTTCTTCCTCTCCTCCTCTGATTTCTGCACAGTCCTTGTCTGCTGCCCATGTCTCTGATTTCGTTGCTCTGCTTCAGTCACCTTCGACAGTATAAAATCCACCCGTTTCGCCTTAAAATCTGATTTTTTCAAAAGCTTAACGAGCTCATTTTCCTCTATCTCGGACTGACAACGATTTTTATTCTGACGAGCTGAGGTTTCTGATCGATCCTCTGTTACTGCCACACGATTCTTGGACGTCATTTTTGAATGCAGATTTGAACGAAAAAACCAGATAAGTATAATGCTAGGGAAGATATGCCTCTGTACGTGAAAACCCAGAGCCAGCAACTGCGATCTGGAAATATAAGTTTTTCTCAGGAAGATTTCCGTTGAACGGCAGTGGGTATTCACAGTAGAGTACTTGGGTTTTTGTCACGAGCTTCCGGCGAGCACAGTGGAACGGTTGAAACGAAACTCGAAAGACTGCTGGTGGAAAAGAACGGCGGAGAAAGGCAAGTAGATTTGCTCCGATTGAAGAGGAATCTAACAAAAAGAACCAGGAATAAGGAAACGCTGTGGGTAGACGAAGATCCTTGAGAAAAACGGCGTCAAAAGGAGGTCGGAGTGCGGCGGTGGACGGTGGTCGGAGGACGGCGGACGACAAGCGACAGACGGTGAAAGGCTAACGATGGATGACGGTAGTGAGGGCTGTATAAACGACACTCGTATTTTCTCTCTCCCTCTGCCCCTGGAAATTTGAAAACGCCTTCCCTCGTTGCATTTGAGTACAATAAGAATTAGAAATGAAAGGTAAGGGAAATGAATAAATTCTCTTTGCTGTTTTGAAATAAGATCTTGAATCATTTTCCTGTAATTATATTTGTCAATAGGTCATGTTTGACTAAGTTTTTTATGCCATGAGAGTAAATGGAGGGGGGAAGGTAGAAGGAGAGGAAAAGCTGATGCACAATGGTATTTATCTGTTCTTTTTTATGGAAGAAAATTTACAGAGGAGAATGTATAGCGTCGGAAAAATGGATTTTGTTTCATTGCATGCAATGCTTTTTTCTCCTTGATATTCAAACTAATGGTTGAGTACAATGAAGACAAAGTTGAGATGGCTGAATGGTGTAGCTGTAACTTGTGAAGCACGGGCACAAGGAATCTAAGCTAGTTATGGTTAAAACATTAGAATTGAATGTTCAGAAATTGTTTGCTTTGATGGCTTTGAAAGAAGCAAAATGAATTGTGCTATCGTTTGCTTTGATGCCTTTGTACTAGGCAATAAAGTTACCTTGTGCTAGCATGTCTAGGAGCCCGTATTTGTAATTCAATAGGCAGAAAGAAGATAGATCGTTTGATTGTAGCTCTCTTTCATTTCTTTTCTTCTTCTCCCTTTTTTATGCTTTTTTCTGGAAAAAAATATCAAATAGAAAAGTAGTAAGAGTTTAAGTATTGAAAAAGGAGTGGATGGAGTCTTGGGACAGTCCAAATTGGAAGGATGGACGATTATTTTGTTTTTGGTTGATGCCTTTCAGAGTTTTGAATATTCAACTATACAAACTAAAATTTCCAGTTCCTCTATCCCCATTTCTCTTCATTTGGTCCTTCCTTGCTTTCTCATTTTAGCGTTAATTTTTTTATGGGGAATTTTGTCATGGTAAATATTCTAACTTATAGGCTGAATTTGATTTTTTCTTCGTTTTGAAAAATATAGGTTTGTATAGTGGCTTTGAGTGGTTGGCCTGGGGGAGAATTTTTGGTATGGCAGCTCGCTTTGGAACATATGAAGTTTTGACAGCTTTCTATAAAGGTATTTTTGCCATGTACTTAATATTATTTTAGAAGGCACTTTACCCTGAATGTTGTATTCTTGATGAAACATGCTATATTTTCTCCCTCTATTTGTGTTCTTAAAAAACATGAAAGCCGTATTGTCATATTTATGCCAGTAAAAAAGAGACAACTTAGGAGTGATTATTGATTATTGTCGAGCATCAGTCCGTTATTTCATTAATACTGAGTCTCAAAGTTATTCCATCTGAATTTGGTTCATGATAATACAATGCCAATTAAACAACCTAGGGGGCTTTGTAGGAGTTATTGTTTTGCCTTTAGTATTATCTTCAGAGTGACACTTATCTCAATTCTTTTTGGGTTAGTGTTTTTCGTTTGAGTTTTTCCAAAATCGAACTGGAGTTTTTCCGCTCTATACCTGGCATGGATATTTTTACTTCGCCCCCCCCCCTTTTTTTCTGGTGTCCAATGTGCTTGTTATGTGTAAATACAATGTCTAGTGAAGCGGTTGCATAAACTGATTTTTCAATGTCATCGTCTCTTTATTGTACTTGAAAAGGGGATTCAATTCATTATTTGTATTATAACAAGAATTAAAAATCTGTGATTCTTATTCATTTTATTTATCCATCTTTCCATTTTTTCTTGATGTCTCAAAAATAAGCCTTCTTTCCTTTTTTTCTAAAAGCCTAATACATTCTTTTCTTTAAAGTTTCAAATTTGTGATTGTTTTTATCTTTTGACATTAAAACCTTTGATACATCAATTTTATAATAAATTAAGATTTTAATGTGAGTCAAAGGGGACAAGGATTTTAGAGTGGAGTATATAAGACACCCGATGGTTATAATCTTGCGATCTCATATTCTGATTAGGGGTGAGCGTTCGATCGGATCAAGTCGAAGTCGAGTCAAAAAATTTCAATTTATTCGAGTTGACGAGTCCTATTTTACAACTCGGACTTGATTTGAAATTTTTTCTAGTCGAGTTTATAAAATTCGAGTCGAATCAATTTTCGAGTTTATGTTTAAATTTAATTGTAAATATTTATAATATTATTTGATTCCAATTTAAGTGAGTTTCTATAACCATATATACAATACAAATATATTTCTTCATATTTTTTTCATACATGATATACATATATCATACAAAATCCAAGGACTCGACTCAAACTTGAAAATAAATCCACTAGTTACTAAAAAATTTTGAGTTATTCAAGTTGCATTTTTCAACTCGATTTGAATTTGAAAATTTTTCGAGTCGCGTTTATGAAATTACAACTCGAATTCAATTCGAGTCGAATCGAGTTGAAAATTTTGGTTTTTCGAGTCGGGTCGAATTTTGCTCACCCCTAATTCTGATATCTGTAGTAGCTTAAATGACGTGTTCACTATAAGTGATATCTCCATTCCCAGTAACTTCCTCCTCTTAAATTGAAGATTCGCATGTTAATGGCATAACATAAGGGTATAATTATAAATAGTTTTTTTTTCATTACATCCACAAAATTTACTGCATTATGTTATGATATGGTTGTTCCGCAGATGGTCGAGAAGACAATTTTGTGTATGTCTCAGAGGCCCTTATGGCAGGGTTGGCAGCTGGGGCCGTGGAGTCGCTAACAAGCTCACCATTTGAACTTATTAAACTCCGTGCACAGGTTACCTGTGCCTCTCGCATTTCAAGAGCAACACCAGTAACAGAGAATAAAGCTGTTATGCCAGCAATTTCCAGATTATTACGTGGATATACTCCAGATATGAAGGCATTGAACAATGCTGTAGGTATGCTGTCCATCTTAAACAAGAAGCACCCTAATATAGTTGGTGCCTTACAAGAGTACCCTTGGATGATGAGTGGGTCTGGGAGGCCACCATCGGTTTACGATGTCCGGAGACCATCTGAAATAATTTCTTTGGAAGGAGGGGGTGCATTGTGGAGAGGCCTTCGTTCAGGAGTTGCTCGAGACTCTGTATTTGGTGGCATATTCTTCTCTACTTGGGAATGTTTGCACCAAATTATGCTTAATTGGAAGGCGGCTGGGATGGATCCGCCACCCAGGTGCTTTTTTTAGCCTTGTACTTTTCATTTGGTGCATAGAGTTTACATATTGAAAGTTTTTAGTTGATTATATATGCATGCAAATTGTTTAGGTTTATTATGTGCAACTTCTAGTCATTGTTCTAACTTATGCTACTCAAGCTCGAGTTTGAGTTTTGGATACTGGCATGCGTCTGACATGGGTTTAGCATAATGTTTTTTAGTCATTGAATTCTTTAGTTGATTATACATGCATGCAAATTGTCTAGTTTATTATATGCAAATTCTAGTCATTGTTCTAACCTATGCTACTCAAACTTCTAGTCATATTGGACAGGCAGTCCCAATAGGTAAAGATACAATTTTTTTATACTTTTAAAACAAAGAGTATTTAAACATAATGTTTTTAGGCCATCTAAGGTTTAGCATTTTGTAACCTTTTAGTGGGAGCCAGTCCTATATTCCCCGTGTAATATATGTTGTTAAGTTTGAAGACTATCTCTGGTTTCTATGATAATTAATACAATCAGAAGATACTGTGACAGTTTTCCTTGTTTGAAGTCTCACAAGTTTGGCTGTATGTTTGACCGTTCAACTTTGCCATGGTTGTATAAGGCACACATGAAATAAAAAATTTAGATGAATTCCATTACATGGAATTATGTGAAATTATATGCGATCAATGCCTGAACTTAGTAGGATTTTAATTTTAGATACTAGTTCATGTGGCTAAAATTTGAAATCCTTTTGTTTTCTTCCCTCAGGTATGATGAAGAAATCGGTCCACTATCCCCTTTAGCTGTTAGTCTTGCGGCAGGGTTTTCAGGTTCTGTTGCTGCCGCCGCATCTCACGGTTTTGATACAGCCAAAAGTCGATCACAATGTACAGTGTTGCCCAAGGTATTTCTTCTCTTTGGCGCCACTGTCTTTCATGACCTTAGCATATCGACTTTGCTCGTCCAATTTAACTTTGCCATCAGCTTTTGAGGTAATCAGTTAGTATGCCTTATGCCAATTGCCTTCATTTAGCCGCTTATTTCCATGCAGTTCATTTCAATGGAAAGAAAGCTTCTTAAGTGGAAAACACCGGGGAAAAGATTCGAGAAACTCACCGGTATCCACCCTGCAGACAGAAATCTCTTGTTCCATGGCATTTGGTTACGGATGGGTCGTAGCGGGATTGCATCGTTCGCAATCGTGGGAAGTTATTACTTTTCCATTACTTACCTTGTTCCGGGTAATTGATTCTCAAGAGCTTTGGCATCAGTAAATTGTGGTTTGCAGATAGTTTCTCAAACCTATGTTACCCAAACTCTTTTTGTTTTCTCTAAGGACCCGTGTTCGACAAGTCTGATACAGTATGTTCAATCTTTTCGTTTTTCTTTTTTTACCCATGTATTTGATCGATCATGTCCGTATGTAATCCGAATACATGCGTTAAGTACAGATACTTCAAGAAAAATGAAGAGTTCGATATGATAAAGAGATGAACGGCACAGAAGCTAATAGCTATGTGTAACAAAAGCTGGCTTTTATATTTCACTTCTGCAAACTAGTTAAATTGATCGTGAGGTGCAGCTGAATATGATAATTCATGCATCTATTTTGTGTGCTTTTTATATTTTTTATGGGTGTTTCGCATAACACATTTTTATATTTCTTTTCTTCTAATGATTATTCATGTAAGGGTAAAATAATAATTCTGGTAGAGTTAAACCATTATTATAACCGCTCCTGGAATCTTACCTCCAAGGAGGCAGGGTTCGATTCTCATGAGCTACATTCTTGTAATTTTAGTTTGATTTTCCCCGTTAAAACGGTGATATATGTCATCGTTTCATTGATAGAAGAAATCTTTAAAAAATTATCACTGTGATATTGATTATAGAGAAAATGACGTAATAATTTAAATATATATTAAAATATATCGTATTTAGCATCAATCTAGGTAAATTATATGTTTACGGTCTTTTTGTTTCAAAATTTTAATATTACATTTTGGTCACTCACTATAAAAAAATAAATTAATAATGATGTTTGTGTCTCACAATAAAGTAGGTGATGCTACTTTATCATTGGATTTTTTTAATGCCACGTCAACAATTTTATTAATTTTTTAATAATAGAACCAAAAAGAAACGTTAAGCTTATTTTGAAAAATATAATAATTGGATAATTGAAACAAAACAAAAATGATAATTGAAGTATTAAACAATAATTTACCTTGAGAAATTTAAGAGGAATCAAAACAGAAATAAAATGTAATTTTAAATATAATTTGAAAAAATAATTAGATGATCAAACAACTAATAAAATAATAGATGACAGACTAAATAAGTGGTTTACCTTAAATTTTATCATCCTATGAATAGATTAGAGTAATAATTTTACATGGTTAGCCAAACCTAAATAAAACTTTTTATCTGTAGTTTGTACCGACTCAAGTATCAGCCGAGAGGAAATTCATTAATAATAAGACCAGGTTCAGACCAAACCCAAATTTTATCAACCGAGTGTTTCAATTCTACACAGAATTGTTTTAATTTCTTCTCCATTTGCAGTTCAGATCCCCATTTCCAGTTTTCACTACCATGGTACGACATGGAACCATCGGATTCGGCAACCCTATGCATGTTCCGGGCCATCTATCGGAGAATTAGCCACGCCATTGATCAAAAGAACAGCATCTGAATGTCTCACAGCCGTGCATTAGGTTCTATAGTCCCCGGAGAAGCAAAGTTTTGTTTGCTTTCCCCCCCCTCTGGAGGTCAAAACCTGGGTTTTCGCTTGAGAACTAAGGTAAGACAATGACTGCAACCATGAAACAAAAGCCGGCTTGCGAGTGACGTCATCCGATTCAGCAATTTTAGCATATAACTCGTTAAGAACCATGATCTGACCTGTTTTTGGTAGTTGGATAATAAGCTGTGCCAACTTCATTACAGCTGGTAATACCTACACAAATGAGTAAAATTTAATACCATTTAGCATGTCAATGCCCAGAGGCTCAGTTGTAATTGTTAGATATAAAGGTATGTTTCAGACACAAATATGTTAAGCTTTCCAAGCTTATATATATATATATATATATAGGTGTATCAGGCATACGAGCATGCATGCTACATGGGGTATGTTCAACTTTTTCCAAGTTATTTCATGCATTTGGAAGGTGCTTGGTGTATCATATCCCAGTACCCGTGTTGGAAGATCATTTCTTTTTACATATGTCGCCGTAGATGGCGGACACAATTTCTTAAAGAAAAATAGAGTAGGACAATACAGATTTTAATTAGACAAAAAGAACTGTGAAAAAAGTATTAACCTGTATATCGACAAGGGAAGTAAGTCGCAAAAGCAGCTCGAGGATTTTTTTTACAAGGTTCCGGCCCTCCTTGCCAGTTTTTCCAGTCATCGTACTTTAAAGTGGTCAAATCACCTAAGATGTTATTAGCTTTATCAACAAGACAGTGAATGCAATAATATGTTGTCGGGCTACCAGCGGGAAGATGTCGAACCAAGGCTGCAACTCCGGAATCCATGCCCTCGAAAGGAGTAATGCCAGGATATCCCTATATTTATAACAATGAAGAAGAATAGTTTAGCCCCACAAGTTTGATACCATGTTTCGGTATTTTTACTGTCGGTTTCAATAAGTTTTATGTACCCCTAGAGATCTTTGCATGTAATAAAAAACAAGTTGCTCCTTCAGCGACACTAGTTGATCATCAGGTTCTTTTCCTGAAGCCATGAATGCTACAAACATCAAATGTGAGGCTCGAGCTACTTTTTCGTTCGGATGTTCCATGTATCTATTCACCATTGTTATCAGGAACCAAAGTTTATACAGTTCAATACGAATCCTAAGCTTGTAAAAGTACTCATGTATTTTAGGATACAGAAACATAGATGGAACGACCACCCTCCTAAACACGAGAGCAGGCACCAGTTCAATGCAAGTAGGAATAACTCGCATAAAACAAAACACGAGCGGTTTGTACCTCATCCTTGGACCATTCATACTCCATTTTCTGCTTGGAGGAAAAGTCTACAAGATGAAATTCAAATCGATGTAAAACTAACAGTTTGTAGCACAACAACGTGAAAAACATCTGAGAACTTTAAACTGTTGCAGAATTACTTGAACTTAGTAGCATAACCCTCTATTGAAATGGTACTTAAACATTGGCTTCTCATGAACAAAAAGAAAATACCTTGCCAAGTGTCGAGTCAACGTAGGTGGGCATGGATTCCACAAAAGAGATGCAGGCAGACTCGTTTTCCTGAACACATGCAACAGCTCTTCAAATTGTATCCATGTATTCCGGAAAACGTATACGTCAGAAATATTCTAAGCAAGAGAAAGAAACTAATATCTGGACTGAATGGCCCCTCTGCGCCTCTTGAGAGAAGTTTGAATTTAATCTCTGCTTTGTTACGGCCAAAGCAAAAACCGCAACCATAAGAAAAGCAGATTCCGCAATTTTCTCCAAATTAACTAGTAGGCATTGTTTATTTCATTAAGCAACAGAGCAACCTGTCAGTGACCAAAGTAAACATCCCGACAGTAGTCCCATATAAGACTCTCCACGAAAGTTTTGCTCTCCTCATCTGCAGAGACATACTGGTTGCAGAAAACACCAGTTATGACGCCTGCTTCCTTAAAAAGAATGCCGTCTAGATGTCTTTTAATCTTGTTGATCCCAAATTCAGACCCACTACTATGGATAAACTGAAGAATCTGCATATATAATTGCCTTAGGGGAAAGATTTCCCTTAACAATGCTGATGCAAGGCACAGAAGCACAGGGGCAGAGAATGACACTGCACCACTTCGAGCCAAGGCTAATGATAAATATTGTCGAAGAAGACTATTTGCAGGATCATCATCTGAGTTTATAGATCTTTAGTTTTAGAAATAAACTGTTGTGCTACAAAGACTATCCGACTTTCTGCAGAAATCCATAGTACGGAAACAAACTCTAGCCCTTGGCCGTTGGCTGTATTTCTACTAGCTCTCAATACTCCAGCCGCAACCATAACGAGAGCAAATGGAACATAGCTCACCTCCGAAGTCCCCAAAGTCCCTGTGAAAAGGCTTCAATTTTGTTAAGGGAACGTGATTTTATGTAACCAGAAACAACCCATTCAACCAAATGCAAGATCATTAGAGCAGTAGGAAAAGTACTACGAGGCCCATCTTCTTTTCCCCAAATTCCCAACAAATAATCCAATACTCTAACAAGAAGCACATCCACAGAAGAATATAATGCATATCCGAGCCCAGCCAGCACATCCAGGATAATTTCTTCTCCTAATCTAACCAACTGGAAATCTTCTTCCAACAGCCTACAAAGCAACTCCAAACACGCTATTTTTGAATTTTCAGACACAGAAGGTATAAATGAAATGGCCCCTAAAACAAGAATACCTTCAGCAAGAAAAGAAGGGCTTTTTTTGAACCATATTCAGTAGCAAATATACTAGAAATGACACCCACAGCTGAATCAATGAGCGCACAAGATGGCCGGACAGACTTCCTGACCCAAATATAAAGAAGCCCGAGCAAGATAGGGTACAATTCAGAAGGAAGATCAAAACTTCGGGATGAAAGTACAGATAGAAGAAGCTTGGCTTGAGGATCGGCAACATGGAGCGAAGCTTGCGAGTTAAGGAGAGCTTTCAATGATTGGAGGATATGGGGATGAAATGTTTGGTTCTGAAGTTAATCTCTGAGCTCAGACCAGGCTTGAATGATGAAACGGGCAGATGAAGAAGGCGACAACGAAGAATGTCTGGAGCCAGTTTGGTTAATGCCACCAACATTAGTTCTCAACCATTGTTCAAGAAAAAGGGTATTACTTTGTCTTGACATTTTATCAAATACTCATCCCCAAACTGCAAAAACATAAACAGCAATACAATTAGGGTTCAAAAGGACAATCTCAACATCATTTCTCCAATTAATAGCTTTAATAATGATTAAAAACATACAACTAAATCTCTATTACGAATCTAAAATTCCAAAATAACTAAGCCAACGCAAGTCAACGAACAATCGAGTGCAATTATTTTGATCAAATTTTCAAGCTGTAATTCGAAATTCAAATTTGTCTTGCTATTTTTTCAACTATTCATTCCCAAACTGCAAATACAACTAGAGTTCAAAAGTTCAACCTCAACATCATTTCTTCAATCAACATGATTTAAAATTGATTACAAACCTAGTTTTTGATCTTCATTACCAATGAAAATTTCCAAAACTGGTTAACCAACATGAGTAAGTACAAAATTTAGCTCTGGGAAGTAAAAAAAATTGATCATATTTTCAAGCAGTAATTGGAAACCCAGTTTCAAAGTTCAATTGCCTGAGAATCAGCTAAAACCCCAAAGAAAGTATCTAAGTGAAAATGAGTTTCTGATTACTTACAGTGAGCTTGAGAATGGGAATGTTCAAATTATTGGATAAGCAAACTATCGATGCAAATAGCTCCTCTTTTGCTTTCCCAAGGTGTTCAAATACTTCAAATTCTTCTAAAAAAATAATCAAAATCAAGAGCCAAGAAAACGTAGATTCAACGCTCAGCTGTGTTTATATTCCTGCTCTTAATTAATTTCATAGCTTTATAGGACCCTATTTTATATACAGTACGTTGCGGTGCTCTTCTCCTCCAATAATCCTAGAAAATCAGATTTGAAATGGTCTAATTAGAAATTTGGTTCTTTTCTTTTAATGTCTTATAATTTAGTTCTTATATTTTAAGAAAACCAAACCATTTGAAATTAAACTATTAATTTTTGCTACTTCCTTACATATTAATGGTTAAACTAGTAATTGTTTCTATTTTTATCCAAAAAAATTGTTAATTAAATCCAGTGATAAAGAAATTTAATAAATAATTATAAAAAAACATTTTATGAATTGCTCGTCCAGCTCAGTTGGTAGAGCACAAGGCTTTTAACCTTGTGGTCGTGGGATCGAGTCCCACGGTAGGCAATTCATAATGCTGGAGGTCTCTCACGGAAACTGCTCTCAACCTGGCGTTGGGGCAGCCTACTATCATACCTCCCCTTACCCCATTACATATGGGAATAGGATCAGCTAAAATAGCTAAAAAAATTATATAAAAAAATATTAACGTATTTATATATTATATATAACTTATTTGACGACTTACATATCTAAACATATATCTGAAATTAAATTTCTTTCTGAATTCGAATAACATTATTGAGTACAACTACTTTTTCCTACTCAATTAGCGGGGACAAAATACGTAATTTTCCCATTTGAGAACAAAATTTCAATTTAGAAGCATCTGGATTTTAAAAAATATATATATAACCATCAACAGTAAAACACCGTCAACATGAGATCCAATTATCTTGATCCAAATAATCTAGGGTAAATTACTCCTGTTAGTCACTAAAATTTAAGTTTTATATTGATTTTAATATTTGATTTTAAAACACTTCAATGTAAGCTTTAAAATTTCATTTTAGGTTTAATTATAGGACAACGAGACATTAAATCCTTAATAGTGCGATGAAAAGGTCATTTTTCTCATTTTTATGGTAGAAAATCGTTAATTTCTCGGATTATCATTGTCGATCAATCGTTGTTCATCACTAATCATTATTCACGACAATATTAATATCAAAATATTTATATTTTCTTCATATTTCTTTTTAGAATAGATTGTTTTTACAAAACTTTCTCAAAATCTATAAAAATTCATCTAAATGTTTAATCTATTCTAACAGTTGAGTAATGAAGTTAATTTTGAGATATATTATTCGTCTTCTCAAAAGAATGTTTATCATCATTCAGATTTTCAAACAGACACTCTAAATCCTTACATTCTCTTAGCCCTTAAAAATGATTTTTCATTTAATTTTGTGAGTTTTAAAAGATTTAAAAAAATAGATTGATAAAATAATATAGAACAATGATAATAATTTATTGATATTTACATTGACGGTAAAAAATGTTGAGAATGATGGTTTTAGATAAAATAAGTAAAAAAATTAAATTTTAAAAAATTTAGACATTTTTACCCAAAAATCACTCAAATATTATAATATTTTTTGTCAAATACCATTTTTCCAAATTTCATCGATCCAGAACCCTTTATAATAAGGTGCATTATGTGAAATGTGCCTTTACTTAGGTGGACAAAGACGCGTTTCCTGAAGCGTGCCTTTCAGGAGAAATGTTGACATGTCATCACATGAAAATCCGCGTTTCAAGGAACATTTCTTCCAGTGTTTTCTTGCCATGTCAAATTTCCTAAAAGTATTTTTAAAAAAATATGCTTCAAAAAATTAAAAATTAAAATTATAGAGATTAACATCATAATTTAATACATATTAATTACATGATTTGAAGAGCTTAATGGGGTTGGTTTATATAGACATATTGAAGTGTTTAGGTTATGTTTCTTGACAATGTGGTATAAAAGTTAAAAGGTATATTCTTTAATTTTTTATCTCTATATCTAATGAATCTACTTATACACTATTGTTAAATTAAATTAGGTTAATATTTATTATTAATGTTTATATTAATTAAGATTAGATATTTTTTATATGTATTAGATACTATTGTCAATCCATCTATTTTAGAAATATCAAGTTTGCTTCTAAAATTACAAATAAGTTAGATCACACTTACATAATCTCAGTATGGGTCAACATGATTGCACAGTTATGATAGTCTTGTGTAGGATCAAACCATAGATGAATTTTTATTTTCCTCTCATCTTAAATTATATAAATCTCACATCAAGCAATATTTTTTCTTCATATTTTTATATTAGATTCAACTTAAATTATATATCTAATTAATCATAATCAATAAATAATACATTTATATGTCAATGAAATATTTTTAATTTGTGTTAAATAATTTTTGTGAACTCATAATTAAAAAATAAGTATTTAAATATATTAACGTATAAAAATATCTAATCTTAATTAATAAACCTTAATAATAAATATTAACCTAATGTAATTTAACAATAGTGTATAAGTAGAATCATTAGGTATAGAGATAAAAAAATTAAGTAATACACCTTTTAAATTACAATATTAGTTTCTATAGTTTTTGTAACCCCTCAGACCCGGTCTGTAAGTTAGACCCAAACCTAAGTGGTCACCTATCTCAATCAGAGATTTTTTTTAAACAACTTATAATACATTATATATAATGCATAACAAAATATAAATAATACAGATATATCCAAAACGATAGCAAATACATGTCACCAAACACAACTGAAAAATATATAGATATATACGTTCGTACAAATTAAGTAGTTGATCCCCCTGATGCCAAATCTGCTAGCTTACGGTCTGCTGCTATCTGAAAAAGGTAAAAACTATAGAATGAGCTAAAAAGCCCAGTGTGCTTCAAACAGTGTATAAAAACATACTAATAAAATATTTCAGTAAAATCATTTCATCAAACATGTTTGTTTTATTTAAAATATGAACACTACCCCCATCCGTCACGAAGAAAATGTGTAGGTTCCCCATAACCATACACCCCGTCACGTCCAGTAAGGCCCTAAGCACAAAGCCGAGGAGCCTGCAAGTATTCTTCCTCCAACAATATTTTCCCCAATGTCAGTAATAAACAAGTATGTATTCAAGTAAATTTGGTGAATAATTCATGCTTAAAAAAACATATACCGAAATACAGAAATCAGATATCAGGAAATCAATATTCAGGAATCAAGTATCATGTATCATGTCATAAGAGTATTATGAATTATCACCAATCTAAAACAATTCAAATAATATTTTTAAAACAATAAAATAACACTGTCATGAAACACACCTGTAACAGTCTGAGAAATCAGATAGGGAAGCCTATTATTGGGTTTGTCGATCACGCTCTGCGGCGGCGCTAGATCCTACGAATTGAAAAATCCATATTGGAATCCTAATATAAATAATCTTTATTTAAATAATATACAGAAACCTACGGGTAATTCTTGTAGTACGCGATTCAGGTTGATCTGACGAACGAACAACTCCAGACCTAACTGATCCACGCTCAGGTGAAACACGAGTACCTTCATAAAATATTTTATTGAATCAATTCCTTAACCAAAACTCAAAAAAAAATCAAATATTAAAATACTAAGCCTTTTGGGTTCACATGCTCGATTCGGGGATTTCGGGTTAGAATTTGGCAAAACGGACTTCGGAATCAAATTCAGGACGTCGAAAAACATAAAGTATGACCTTCCGAAATTTTGAATTCTTGGTCAAAATCAAAGTCAACGGGTTTGACTGACAATTTGGAGACTTTCGGGTTCGAATTTAGTGGTCAAAGCCGGTCAAAGTTTTGGTCAAAGGAGATCAACAAAATTTCAACCATTTTACAGAAATAACACCCTTTTAAAAATAATTACTAAAATATCACTCATTTCAAATTAATTACTAAAATAGCACATATTTCGAATTAATTACTAAAATAGCACCCGATCAACGGTTAACGGGTCGGGTCAACGGGTCGGGTCGGGTTGTAACCGGTTAAAACTGTCAAACCGGTCATTTTGACATTCCCCACGCGCAGTGGCAGCGCGTGGGGGTGCGTGGGACGTTTTTCGGCAGCGTAAATTCACGGAAAAATTTCTAAAAATTATTTTGAGCGATTTCGAGATACTTACAAAGATCGGTTCAAATTTTTGAACGGCGGAGAGCTCGATTTCAACAAATCGGAAACTTTGACCGTCTCACCTCCCCACGCCGCCGTCGCCGGAGACCAAGGATGACACCGGCGGACTCGGAACGGCACAAGGAACACAATGGTGCAGGAGGTGTCGTAAACGGATCAACGATCGACGGTGAATTTAATATTTTCTCGACGATTGTGCTAAAAAAATGTCGAGACTTTGACTTGAAATTCCCGGCGTTTGGCAATGTTTTCCTTCAATTAATTTAAGGGGTTTATTCCTCGCTCGATGATGAACACGATGGTGGTTTCAAAACGACGATCGAAATTCGGACGACGTCGGGATCGTGGTTGGAAGATGGTGTTAGGGAAGGCAATTGCACGTATATAATACCAAACTCACTAACCATTCTAGGGTAAATTTAGGGCTTGGTCTCTAAATTTTCTTTAACTCTAAAACAAGCTACAAATTTTTAAAATCTTTCAATTTAGTCCCCAAATTTCACAAATTTACTTAATTAAAACATCAAATTACAATTATATATTTTTTTAAATTTTCGAGTTGTTAGAATTCTCCCCCTCTACAAGAAATTTGTCCTCGAAATTTACCTTATGAAAATAGATGAGGAAATTGAGTCTCCATTGACTCCAATGTTTCCCAAGTAGCTTCTGAGGGACTACGATTACTCCACTGAACTTTGACCATTGGAATACGCCTATTCCGGATAACTCGTTCATCCCTCTCTAAAACATGAACAGGCTCCTCCTCATATGACAAATCAGGTCTCAGCTTTACCTCATCAACTTGAATGATGTGATCTGGATCTGGACGGTATCGCCTCAACATAGATACATGAAAAACATCATGAATACGACTGAGCTGGGGAGGCAACTCGAGCTGATAAGCAACACGTCCAACTTTCTTCAAAATACGGTACGACCCAATAAATCGCGGACTCAGTTTACCCTTACGTCCAAATCTCAATACCTTCTTCCATGGGGATACCTTGAGAAAAACCTGATCTCCAACCTCAAACTCGATATCCTTACATCGCTTATTTGCGTATGATTTCTTCCTATCGAATGCCTCTTTTAAGTGATCGCGAATCAATCTGACAGTATCTTCAGTCTCTTGAACCAAGTCTTGACCCAAAGTTTTTCTATCATGCAACTCTGTCCAACATATAGGAGTACGACATCTACGTCCATACAGAGCCTCGTACGGTGCCATGCGAATACTTGCCTGGTAACTATTATTGTAAGCAAACTCAGCTAATGGCAAGAAATCTTCCCAACTACCATGGAAATCAATCACACAACCCTGAAACATATCCTCCAACACCTGAATTACTCGCTCAGACTGTCCATCAGTCTGAGGATGAAAAGATGTACTGAAATTCAAACGAGTACCCAGAGCCTCATGCAAAGCTTTCCAGAACCTGAAAGTGAACCTCGGATCTCGATCAGATATGATAGACAACGATACACCATGAAGTCTAACAATCTCAAAAATGTACAACTTAGTCAGTTTGTCCAGAGAATAATTAATCCAGATAGGAATAAAGTGCGCTGACTTGGTGAGTCTATCAACAATCACCTAAATAGAATCCTTTTTGGAAGGAGTCAGAGGAAGACCAGTAACGAAGTCCATCGTAATGCGCTCCCATTTCCACTCAGGAATCTTAATTGACTGTAACAATCCAGATGGATGTTGGTGTTCTGCTTTAACCTGCTGACAAGTCAAACACCTCACCACAAAATCTAAAATATTCTTTTTCATACCAGTCCAGAATTAGCGCTCTTTGAGATTATTATACATTTTGTCCCCGGCTGGATGCATAGCATAAGGACTACTATGAGCCTCCTGAAGAATAACCCGTCTCAACTCATCGTCTTTAGGGATACAGTAATGATCGTGAAAACACAAAATACCATCCTGATCCACAATATACTCTGAACTCAATCCCTGCTTAACTTGTTCAATAATGGGGAGCAATGAGCTGTCCAGAAGTTGTTTGGCCTTAATCTCCTCGGCCAAAGTGGGTTTAACCTGCAACTCTACTAACAGACTGTTATCATTAAATAAACTCTAGTTGGCGAATAAGGCTCTGAGATCTTATATCGCCTTACGGCTTAAGGCGTCTACCACCACATTAGCCTTCCCTGGATGATATTCTATCTCTAAATCATAGTCCTTTAGAAGTTCCAACCAGAGACGCTGTCTCAAATTCAATTCTTTCTGAGTAAGCAGATACTTCAGACTCTTATTATCAGTATAAATATAACATTTTTCTCCGTATAGGTAGTGTCTCTAGATCTTTAAAGCAAAAACCACGACAACTAACTCCAAATCGTGAATAGGATAGTTACGTTCATGCGGCTTTAACTGATGCGAAGCATAAGCGACAACCTTCCATCTTGCATTAAAACTCATCCTAATCCAGAGTGAGAAGCATCACTGTAGACAGAAAATTCTTTCCCAAATTCAGGCTGAATCAGTACTCGGGCTTGGTTAGAACAGTCTTCAATTTCTCAAAGCTAGCTTGTTGGTTCTCAGACCAGACAAATGAACCTCTTTCCTCAATAGTTTCGTCAGAGGAGCTACAATAAGGGAGAACCCCTCAACGAACCGACGGTAGTAACCAGCTAAGCCCAAGAAACTACGGATCTCAGAAATATTCACGGGTTGCTTCCAGTTCAGAATAGCCTCCACTTTGCTTGGATCCACCCGAATTCCATCAGCAGAAACGATGTCCAAGAAAAGTCACTTCGCTGAGCCAAAACTCACACTTGCTCAACTTAGCGTATAACTTATTCTCCCTTAAAGTCTGTAGAACAATCCTTAAATGCTCCTCATGTTCTGCTTCACTTCTAGAATACAACAGCATGTCATCGATGAACACAACTACAAACTGGTCCAAATAAGGTCGAAACACCCTATGCATCAAATCCATAAAAGCAGCAGGGGCATTTTTTAACCCGAACAACATCACTAAAAACTCATAATGCCCATACCGAGTTTGAAAAGCAGTCTTCGAAATATCCGAATCTTTCACTTTGAGTTGATAATAACCAGACCTCAAGTCTATTTTTGAAAAGATAGAAGCCCCTCGAAATTGGTCAAATAGATCATCGATTCTGGGTAGAGGATATTTGTTTTTAACCGTGAGCTTGTTCAGTTTTCTATAATCGATACAAAGTCTCAATGTCCCATCTTTCTTCTTGACAAAGAGAACTGGGACTCCCCACGGTGATACAATAGGTCGGATAAATCCCCTATCCAATAACTCCTGGAGTTGGATTTTCAGTTCCTTAAGCTCCTTTGGGGCCATACGATAATGAGCCATTGAAACTGGAGTGGAACCAGAATAGACTTCAGAAACGGAATGTGATACATAGGAATTGGTAGAGCCACTATCAAACAATGCAAAGTAAGGAACTGAATGAATAGTAACAGTACTTGCAGTCACATTAGGCCCATCATGATCTTGTCGAAGTCTGGCAGTGTAAACCAGTGCAGGCTGTCTGGCATCAGATCTGATTGGACCCCTACTCTGAGATACTCGACCTCTATTAGCCGATCCTGGTGCTCTGCCCTGACTACGATTCACCTCTGGAGTCTGAACACTACTCTGAGTACGAGCGGGAGTACGAGCTGGTGTCTGAACAGAATGAGGTATCTCTGGACAATCCTTCAAATGATGGTCACCAGACCCACATTTATAACAAGTGCCCAATTTCATCATGCATTCCCCAAAATGATGTTTCCCACAGTAATCGCATGTTGGCAAGGATTACGACCCAAAAGAACCATCATGTCTAGAAGATTAAACAGCTGAAGAACCAGATGCAATAGGTCTGACACTCTTACCACCTCTCTGAAAGGACTCACCCCTGCCTCTCTTGCTAGGGTGTGTAGAAGAATCAACAGAACCAAAAGGCCTCCTGAATCGAGTTTGAGCTCGACCACTATCTCTCTTATAATCCATACCCAGTCGCTCTATTTCCTCAGTAGTCTTGGTTATCTCAACCAAGGCATCAAAATTCCTCTCTCGATGGGTAGCGACTCAACTCCTGATCTCATACCTGAGTCCATTCTCGAACCTCAAGCATCGATCTGTCTCAGTGTCAACAAGTCCAGGAGCATAACGACTCAATCGGATAAACTCAACCTCGTAGTCCATAACAGACATGCTAACCTGATCCAGATTCTGAAACTCCTGACGTCGCTCCTGCAGGTATCTCTCTCCGATGTAGCGACTCCGGAAGCGCGTCTTGAAAAGATCCCATGTTAACTGGTTTCTCGGAATACTACCAAAAATTGATTGCCACCATCTGAAGCTCTCTTTCTTCAACATAGTTAGGGCCCCTTCAACTTCTGTTTAGGTCTGAGGTCTATCTCATCCATAATCCTATCTGTGTCCTCCAGCCAATACTCAGCATCTGTCGAAGGTCCACCAGTAATACCCTCGAATGGAACTACACTAGCAGCAACTAGAGAATTTGAAATCTCAACCGCAATCATATTATTAGGGGCTCTGACAGCTCTCTGAAACATGCAGAATATAGCTCTATTAATGGCATCTTCGTTCATGTCAGTATCCTTATCTCCAGTGACGGGAGGATCTCTCACAGGAGTAAACTGGTCATCACGAGAAAGGGTCGGATCTACTTGCGGAACATGAGGATCACGTGGAGACATCGGATCGTCGATCGTAACATAAGGTCGAGCAACTCGCCCTCGACCACGACCACGTCCTGTCCTACGACCTCTAACAGCACTCATCGTTGGATCTATAAGGCTCTATAGAAAGAGTTTGAAACATATGTCAGATTAGCATAAGGGATCTCGAGAGAACTTTAAATCATAAAATAATGTGACATTTTTTCTTCTTCAAAATTTCTTAAAAATCTAAAGTTTATGACCCACATACAGTCCGAGTGTTTAAAACCGAAAGCTCTGATACCACCAAATGTAACCCTTCAGACCCGATCTGTAAGTTAGACCCAAACCTAAGTGGTCACCTATCCCAATCAGAGATTTTAAAAAAAAACAACTTATAATACATTAGATATAATACATAACAAAATATAAATAATACAGATATATCCAAAACGATAACAAATACATGTCACCAAACACAACTAAAAAACATATAGATATATACGTTCGTACAAATTAAGTAGTTGATCCCCCTGATGTCAAATCTGCTAGCTTACGGTCTGCTGCTATCTGAAAAAGGTAAAAACTATAGAATTAGCTAAAAAGCTCAGTGTGCTTCAAACAGTGTATAAAAACATACTAATAAAATATTTTAGTAAAATCATTTCATCAAACATGTTTGTTTTATTTAAAATATGAACACTACCCCCATCCGTCACGAACAAAATGTGTAAGTTCCCCATAACCATACACCCGTCACGTCCAGTAAGGCCCTGAGCACAAAGCCGAGGAGCCTGCAAGTATTCTTCCTCCAACAATATTTCCCCCAATGTCAGTAATAAACAAGTATGTATTCAAGTAAAATTGGTGAATAATTCATGCTTAAAAAAATCATATACCGAAATACAGAAATCAGATATCATGAAATCAATATTCAGGAATCAAGTATCATGTATCATGTCACAACATTATTATGAATTATCACCAATCTAAAACAACTCAAATAATATTTTTAAAAGAGTAAAATAACACTGTCATGAAACACACCTGTAACAGTCTGAGAAATCAGATAGGGAAGCCTATTATTGGGTTTGTCGATCACGCTCTGCGGCGGCGCTAGATCCTACGAATTTGAAAAATCCATATTGGAATCCTAATATAAATAATCTTTATTTAAATAATATACAGAAACCTACGGGTAATTCTTGTAGTACGCGATTCAGGTTGATCTGACGAACGAACAACTCCAGACCTAACTGATCCACGCTCAGGTGAAACACGAGTACCTTCATAAAATATTTTATTGAATCAATTCCTTAACCAAAACTCAAATAAAAAATCAAAATATTAAAATACTAAGCCTTTTGGGTTCACATGCTCGATTCGGGGATTTCGGGTCAGAATTTGGCAAAACGGACTTCGGAATCAAATTCAGAACGTCGAAAAACATAAAGTATGACCTTCCGAAATTTTGAATTCTTGGTCAAAATCAAAGTCAACGGGTTTGACTGACAATTTGGAGACTTTCGAGTTCGAATTTAGCGAAACATACCCCAAAAAAGGATTTGGGTCGTCGCAAACTGTCAGGATATGTATATTTGGAAAAGATTAACGGTCGTTTAATAGCTGGTCAAAGCCGGTCAAAACTGGTCAAAGTAATTGTCAACCATTTTACAGAAATAGCACCCTTTTAAAAATAATTACTAAAATATCACCCATTTTGAATTAATTACTAAAATAGCACCTATTTTTTAATTAATTACTAAAATAGCACCCATTTTGAATTAATTACTAAAATAGCACATATTTTAAATTAATTACTAAAATAGCACCAGATCAACGGTCAACGGTCAACGGGTCGGGTCGGGTTGTAACCGGTTAAACTGGTTCAAAACCGGTCAAACCGATCATTTTGACGTTCCCCACGCGCAGTGGCGCGTGGGACGCCTTCCGGCAGCGTAAAATTCACGGAAAAATTTTTAAAAATTATTTTGAGCGATTTCGAGATACTTACAAAGATCGGTTCAAATTTTTGAACGGCGGAGAGCTCGATTTCAACAAATCGAAAACTTTGACCGTCTCACCTCCGCACGCGCTGCCGTCGCTGGAGACCAAGGATGACACCGGCGGACTCGGAACGGCACAAGGAACACGATGGTGCAAGAGGTGTCGTAAACGGATCAACGATCGACGGTGAATTTAAGATTTTCTCGACGATTGTGTTAAAAAAAACGTCGAGACTTTGACTTGAAAGTCCCGGCGTTTGACAGCGTTTCCCTTCAATTAATTTAAGGGGTTTGTTCCTCGCTCAATGATGAACACGATGGTGGTTTCAAAACGACGATCAGAATTCGGACGGCGTCGGGATCGTGGTTGGAAGATGGTGTTAGAGGAGGCAATTTTGGGAGCAATTGGTTTCTGATATAATACCAAACTCACCGACCATTCTAGGGTAAATTCAGGACTTGGTCTTTGAATTTTCTTTAACTCTAAAACAAGCTACAAAATTTTAAAATCTTTCAATTTAGTCCCCAAATTTCACCAATTTACTTAATTAAAACCTCAAATTACAATTATATATTTTTTTTCAAATTTTCGGGTTGTTAGAGTTTTATTTTTCATTTTTTCTAAAGCATATTTTTTCTAAAATTCTTTTAAGAAATCTGATGTGACAAGATCACATACGCACCTTATTTATAAAATGTGTTAGATTAATAAAATTTGGAGAAACGGTATCTGACATGTAATATTATAATATTTGAGTGATTTTTGAGTAAAAAAACCAAAAATTTAACGATGGTTTAGTTCCTCCTTCACGGCTGTAGCAGTTTCTAAATATGGAAATTCAGGATTGGGTAAACTTCAACTTAACTGGTTCGGAGCATTTTCGGTTGCCATTATGAGCATTGGGATCTTCGTTTTAGATACGTGCTTTGAAATCTTTGGTTTCATCGCAACGCTGTTGTTTTCAACAATGTTAACAGTGGAAGTGAGCCTGTGCTGCTTCATAGTCATCACCTGGTGGATCTCACTGGGCAAGCAAAGAATGCTCCACGTGGAAACAACGATGCGAGTGTTAGTTCTTGTCGGAGTAGTGTCCGATGGCTTCCTCCTCAACGAAATTGGATTAAAATCAACTCGGATGGTGCTCAATGCAAGTACAATAGCCTTGCTGATGCGATGGGGTTGCACGGGATGATCGTGGCGAGTGGAGATTTGGGTTCATCAAATTTATTGGTATTTGCTCGGTTTTGAATGCTAAATTTTAGAGGGGCTTATCTTGCATTATATTATGTTTGAGATTATGGATTCCGACAATCTATTCTTGAGCTTGATAGTTTAGAGACGATACGGGTTTTGAGAGACTATTTTACGGGGGTGCATTTTCTTAAATAGCACATTGATGAGCTCCGAAACCGTTCATGGTCTGTTCTTATTAATCATATCAATAGGAAAAATAATGAGGTGACTGATTTGTTAACAAATAATGCTCGTTCTGAAACTGTGGAAAGCTTATTCTTGCTAGACCCTCCTTTATATGGCTTCTTCTTATGTTACAGGAAGATATTGTTTCTAATTAAGCGTGTAGTGTTGTTTTTGTTTAATTATTCAATATTAATATTAATATGTGTACTCTTTTACTCCATTTAAATTAAAGTTTAAGGAGATTTTTAATCTGATTCATATCAATATTATCCCCTATATGATTCCGTTGAATGAATCACACCTTTCAATATATATATATATATATATATATATATATATGTTTTAATTTTCATGTCGGCTTTATTAAGGAGAAGATGAGAAAAAGCTTGTAAAAAGGTGAAAATGAGTCCTCTTACCTTTCTTTTCCAACATATGTTACCCTTATTTGGCCATTTTTCACTTTCTTTGATTATTACCAGTGACTCAGTCTGAAAACTCTAACTTTCTTTACACTCGGGTTAGGGAATCATGATGACTCGTCATTGACTCGGTGTGAACAGATTTGTTTTACATTTTTCACTCTCGGATAATATTAATCTTCTCTTTTCAATCATGGGTTCCACCCTCCCCTTTTGATATTGTTATTTTCAATTAAATGAGTGGTGCTATTGTAAGACCAAAGCTTTGATTTTATTTCCCTATCATATGTTTGGAGAATAGTGATAATGGAGGACCCTAAACCCCCAGAAACCCTAGAATTAAAAAACTCAGATTTGGAACTCTTAGAAGAAGCTTCTGGTTGACTCACTTTGAGTGAAAGTAGTAATGGGTTAGACTCCATTTTGGATAATCTGATTCAAGAAAATGGTAATGCTGTTGGACTAGATAGTTTAGCTGTGGATGTAAAAGAAAATTTTGTCGGTCTTATCGACATTGTAAAAGGTTTATTGGATGATGGAGTTAATGAAAAGAAAGAGGATCATATCGGCGTCGTAGTGCCCGGACCAGATGAGAGGGTGGAAGTAAGAGTAGATAGTGGAAGTGATGACGATGTGATTGTAGAAAATGATAAGAACGAGGGGTCAAAGGAAGATCATTGTTTGGGTATTAATGGAGTTGGTTCGGTTAAGAGGATACAAGAGGATTGTACCGGTGTCATAGTGCCCGGACCATATGAGAGGTTGGAAGTAAGACTAGATAGTGGAAGTGAGGACAATGTGGCTGTAGAAAATGATAAGGAGGGATCGAAGAAAGATCATTGTTTGGAGATTAATGGAGTTGATTCGATTAAGAGGATACAAGAGGATTTTAATCGGTGTCGTAGTGGCTGGATCAGAGGAGAGGTTGGAAGTAAGAGTAGATAGTGGAAGTGGGGACAATGTGGTTGTAGAAAATGATAAGAATGAGGGGTCAAAGGAAGATCATTGTTCGGGGATTAATGGAGTTGATTCGGTTAAGGGGATACGAGAGGATCATATTGGTGTCATAGTGGTCGGATCAGATGAGAGGTTGGGAGTAAGAGTGGATAGTGGAAGTGAGGGCGACGTGGATGTAGAACATGCTAAGAATGAGGGGTCAATGGAAGATCATTGTTTGGGGGTTAATGGGGTTGATTCTGTTAAGAGGATACAAGTTTCTGGAGACAACATATCACTTTATGTCGACTTTTCAAGTTTTTTGTGTAGACTTAATGATGGAGGATCATGTTGGTGTTGTAGCGGTTGGATCAGATGAGAGGTTGGAAGTAAGAATGGATGATGGAAGTGTGGACAATGCGGTTGTAGTAACTTTTAAGGACGAGAGGACAAAAGAAGATGATCGTTCAGGGATTAACGGAGTTGATTTGGTTAAGAGGATACAAGTTTCTTGTAGGTGATATTGTTTGGATTAGAATCGAAAGTCAGAGTTGGTGGCCTGGAAAGATTTTTGATCATTCGGAGGAGCCGAAATATGCTTTGGTTGGTTACGATAAAAACAGCTTGCCGGTTGGGTATTTTGGTAGTCGCCATGTTGCTTGGTGCCGCCCATCTCAGTTGAAGCCTTTCCGTTTGAACTTTGATCGGATGATAGAAGAGAACAAAGATAGAAGCTTTCTCAGTGCAGTGGAGAAGGCTATGGATGATTTCGAGAAGCACCTGAAATTGGGGATGACATGTCCTTGTGTTCTGAAAGAAAATAAGTTCGTATCTAGTAATTCCGCTACTAATGAAGGAGCTTCTATGGCAGAATGCAAATCTAGTCCATTGGGGGTGTTTTCTACCTTTCAGTTTGAGCCTCAGAAGTTTCTTTATCAAATAAAAGATCTTGCACAGGTTGTTTCTAAGCCTGGTATGCTCGAGTTTATTGTCCTACAGAACTATTTGTCGGCCTTTTACCATTCCATGGGATATTGCCAATTGCTTATGCATCGAATTTGGGGACCTACATATGATGCTGACAGTGCTGGTTGCAGTTCAATTGGTGGAAAAGATGCCAATACTGGTTTAGCTGAAGAAATAGCTTCTCGTTTGAGTTTTTTTTGGGAGCAATCTGATGTGAGAAAGAACGAGATGTCCGAGCTCAAACAGAATGGGGTGTTGGCCAAGATCTCAGATGAGAATGGAGGTTCATTTCTGGAGAACTGCTCAAGCAAATGGGCTTTGACTTCAAGGAAGAGAAAGAGGAAAATTTATTTTGAAGTGATGAATAACAGCGCTCAGTTTGAAGGGCTTGACCGGAGCTTTCAGTTGAGAGAACGAAAGAAGAGCAAGTATCTGTTATATCCCTATGTTAACCGGGAAAATAAAGGTGTTAATGAAACGGAAGATCCTATAACTCCAAAGTTTCCACACGAGGGAGTAAATGAATTCATCGGGTCTCCTTCAGCTGTCAAAAGAAGTGCAAAGAGGTTCCAGAAATCATGGCATATGAAATTCATCAGGGGAAGTGATGTTACCGATTATCCAGAGCTCGACTATACATCCTCTGCTGAACTGCTTTCTAAACTACATTTGATAGCTATTGATCGCCCGTTCACAACTGAATGTAAAAACTTCGATCTGATGGAATGGTTCTTTTCCAGATTTACAATCTCAGCATATCATGATGAATCCATTTATGAAATGCACTGCCATAGTATGGCTAACCAGAAAGAGGCTACTGCTATCAATCTTTCCTTGCCAGCTACTGCATTGAAGCCTACTTCCTCACGCCTTACTGGGCATAAAATGCGAAAGAAAAAGAAGCTTCCGAGTTCTGGTACATTTAACACTATATCTCTTTCTAGCATGTCGGATGTGAACACGAACTTCGCTGATCAGCAGACCAGAGTGGCTAGTAACCTACCTGATTTAATGGGAAAGGTGCTAAATCCATCCCATCGGCTGAAGATGTACAAGTGAGCCATTTGGGGCAAAGTAACAGAGAGGGGTTAACTGATCCTAGTGGAATCTTCATGCCCCTAACGAGAGCAAACATGGTTTCATTTGCATCTGAAAGTAAGGCATGTCAGAAGAAGAGAGGACGAAAGCCAAAAGTGCCATCCGGCCATCCAAACCAGGAGGCAAACATTGTTTCACTTGAAGTGAAATCCGTGCGGAAGAGGAGGAGGAGGAAGAACGGAGAGGTTAGTTTAAGCATGCAAAATATAATTGTAAACTATAATAGAGCAGGGGCAAGTGGAAAACCGCTTGCAACCTCTCTTCACTTGACATTCACACCTGGTTCTTCAATGCCATCAAAAGAAGCCCTGGTAACATTTTTCCACGTTTGGGCCCTTGAAGGAATCAGAGCTTCAGATGTCTAAAGAATCTAGTAGTGCCCGGGTTATATTTATGCGAAGTGAAGATGCTGCAAAAGCATTGCGGAGTTTAGAGGAGAGCAATCCTTTCGGTGCAACCCTTACGAAATATGACCTTCAGAATGACACTAATCTCATGGAGGGATTCCGGTTGCCTGCAAGACTTACCGGTCCAGTGCCTCACCTTGCTGATGCACCCCCTATTGACTTTATAAGGCGGAATCTCGAGACGATGACACAAATGCTAGAGAAATAGGGGGGTAATCTTCCTCTCGAGACAAAGGCGAAACTAGAGAGTGAGGTTAAAGGACTCCTGAAGAAGAAGGTCAGATCATGTCTTGGTTCCTGCTCTCCCTAGTTACAACTGTAAATTGCAATGGTTTCTATGTGGTTTACTTTTTTGTCTTAGGTTCCATGTTTTGTTCTCTTGTTAGCTCTGCTTTTTGGAACCTGCTCTCTCTAAATGTGAATTCAAGAGAAAGTGTAGTTTATTCCATCAAGGAATTCTTGTATCAAGCAGCAGCAATGATACGAATCTCTTCATGTTCGCATTAAACTTCTATCTTTACGCCATTAAACCACTCCTCAACCATGTTCTTAAACTTTGTTTTAGGTTATGGGACAAATTTATAAAATTATGAATTTATAAAATTTTAAGAGGATAAGAATAAATTATCAATAAAAATTAAAAAAATATTTAAATTAAGAGGATAAGAATAAATTATCAATAAAAATAAAAATAAATATTTAAATTATATGAAAATTTAAATTCTTCCAACGTACAATTCTCATCATTTTCATAAGCAGTATGGAGTCACTTTAGGTACTTAATGAAAAAAAGTACCTAAAATGAATTCATCGAGTAGTTTCAACAGTTTAAAAGAGTGTTGTTTTCACTTGAGAGATTTTGAGGTTGAGCAATTGTGTCGGTATTGTGCGTGTTGTCAATTGTTAATAAAGATTATAAAAAATATTACCTTTAATTATCTTAAACTATTTTTTAAAAAAATTAGGGTAAATTACGCGTTTACTACCTAAAATATCAATTTTGGTTCATTTTAGTACCTAAACTTTCAATTTTTTCAAAATCATACCTAAAGTTTAGTTTTTGTTTCCTTTTTGTACCATCGTTTGAAATTTAACGTTATGTTTTGAAAAAATTGAAAGTTTATGTACTAAACGCGTTAAGTTTTTAAAGGCGGGTATTAAAATGAAATGAAAACTAAACGTTAGATGTGATTTTGAAAAACTTAAAAGTTTAGGTACTAAAACGGACTAAAAATGATAATCTAGATACTAAATGCATAGTTTACCCAAAAAATTAATTATAAATGTAAAATTTTAATAATCATTTTATGGTAAGTTGATAAAAGCTAATGATTATTGTATAATAATTTTATAAAGGTTTAATTAGAAAATAAGTATCCAAATTATATTGCTTCTTTTAAATAGGTACTTTAACTTTTTCAATTCATATAGGTGTCTAACGTTACAAATATTATCACTTTAGGTGTTCGAGCTGTAACTGTCATTAAATTTTACCGTTAAAAAGACATATGTCATGTTTTGTTAATTTAAAAAAAATATTTTTAAAAAATATAAAAAATATTTAAAAATATTAAATAAAAAAACCTCACGTCAACCACTATTCCTCCCTCCCCTCGTTCTCTCAAATCCCAAATTGCAAAGGCAACAATCGTTGATATTAATGGTATGTTTGATAAACTGCAATTTATTTTTTTGAAAATAATTTACCTAAAATTGATTACCTGAAAATTATTTTACGTAAAATGAACGACATGAAAACTGTTTTACGTAAAATGAATTATATTTTTTGAAAACTATTTTACGATTTTTTGATGATATTGTGTAAAGAAAATGATTTACAAAAAATGAATAAAGTTAAGTTCGATTAATATGTTCAAAAAAATGATTCCATTAACGATTAAAGAAAAAAAGTTTGGTTTATTCGGTTAATAGTAATTTAATTTGATAGGTGGTTGAATTAACTATTTAAACACCCTTAATTTTAATTATTAGTATTTTATTAACATAATATTAAATTATTATATTAATATTAAATATATAAATTAATATTACTCATTGTTAATAATTTAATAATATTATATTATAAAAATAATAGATAAATATTAATATTTTTTTTAAATCTAATATTATATATTTTTATAATATATCAGAGTACATATTAATATAATATTAAAAATATAATATTATTAAAATTATATTATATGTATATTAAATATTTTAATAATTAATATTTTTATTAAAATATTAATTTAATAATAAATGTATAAAATAATATTTTTGAATGCTTATACTCTGAAGTGAAAAATTATGAAATGTTTTACGGAAAATCAGAGGGTAAAACAATTTACATAAATACAAAGGAACTAGGAAAATGAATTACATTGGAAAAATCAATTACAACTATCAAACACTGGAAAATGTTTTCTGTAAAGCTAATTACAACTATCAGAAAATGGAAAAAAACATTTTCTGAAAAACAATATTCACCTATCAAATGCACCCTAAATTAGTTTGTTTTGTGCAATTTAAATTGAAATTCAATATGAAAATTAAACCTTGTAAATGAATGGAGGATTTAAGGGGTTTAAGTTTAGAGGTGACCATGATGGCTGATAATTGAGTGGGCGACGATAGATGAGGTGATGGTTTATCAGTGACGACGATCAGGGCGACGATGAGGATGGAACGGAATTGTGGACATTGCTCAAAGTTGAGGAATTAAGCCTAGGAGTCTAGACGTAATCAAATAATGAGATGAAAGATAGATTAGATGGTGGTCGTAATCTAGGGTTTTGAATGGGGAAGAAGTTGCTAGAAAATTAAGATAAGGACACAAGATTAAGACATTGAAGATTAAATAAAGACAAGAAGATAAATAAATATAATGAATGTAATAGGATAGGAAGAACTTAGTCGAAATTAGGATTTTTAGTAAAATTGTTCCTGATACGGAATCAAGCAGACAAATACTCGTTAGAAGGATAACAATCTATAGATTAAAGGTATGCAAAAAAATTACTAAAACATGAAATAATCTAATAAAAACTGAAATTGAAAATTCTCCCCAATAGGTATGGCAGTTAACGCAAACCCTAAATTAGTGGAAAAGGTGGCGTGAATAATGTTGTATGATGAAGATAGTTGATGTATAGTTTTCCTACGAACCCTCCTAATCGTAATTGACTAGGAAAACTCGACAATCAGATCTAATTAGCCCTATTGATCGTAATGATAAAGCAAACTGGAGTGTGAAGATCTCCGTCCGAAGAACTTGAAAGAAATTAATGATGAAGAAACTTTGAAGGCACAATGCAGTCAATACTTGTAAAACAAACTCCCGTTGTATTATATACAAAAAATGTGTCATTACAATTTTGGGTCGAGCTTCCTTTATATAGGGTAAGAAGTTTCAAAAGTCCTAAATAATTAATAAATAAAATAATAACAAATTAAATATATTCTTATTCTAATTCTTAATAAAATAATAAATCTAGACTTAAACAATAATGCAATTTCTTATATTAAATTATATTACAAATAATTAATAAAAATATTAAAAATTCGTAATATTTACAAAATCTCGTATTAATCCAGTATAGGAATTTCTCCATGTGTTGTCTTCACTAAAATTGGTGTATCTTGAGTTCTCGATCGGATTGATGCGATTTAGGAATCGTTGGAAAATTAAGAGATAGTCGGTCGTATTTCTAGAACACATATCGACCAAATAACACCTGGATCCCATTCAAAAAGTTATCTCAAGTATGTTGTTGTTCTGGTCTTCTTTTCCAATGTTTGGTCGTGTGGATCAATTGAAAGCGTTAGTTTATATTTCTTTGATGTGAGCCTTGTAGTGCATGTATTAGGTAGCTTGTGTTTGAGATTAGATTTAGGGTTTTTAAAACTAGGTTTTTTTAATAATTTCGAAAATTTTGGGTATTTTTAAGAAATATATAATTTTAATGTTTTTATTTTAAATAAAATTATAACTCGAACACTCAAAATGGTAACGTTTGTAATTTTAGACACTTGGATGAGTTGGAAAAAAATTTAAGTACTTATTTCAGAAAAGCGATGTAGTTTGAGCACTTATTTTATAATTAAGCCATTGATAAATATAATGATCTTTTTATAATTTTTTTAAATTCATTGACGAAATTGATCATTTGAGAATAATTTAGTGACTTCTGGTGTACTTCACCCATCTTTTTCTCTCTTTTGATCTATTCGATACAGTAAAATTTTCCCTAATTTTCAGAATCTCATAAATCTACTTTCCCTCTCTCATTTATTTATTAGTAAATCTCCCTTTACCAGTTACCACTCATTCAAAAGCCTTCTTTTTCAACTCGGCTGTATGAATCATTTTGACTCGTCGTCGACTCAGTTCTCATTGTGAATGCCCAGATGTTTTTTCACTTGTTCTTCCTCTCAGGTACTTATAATCTCTTTTTAAATTCTGGGTTTTTTCCCCGGCTAGCATGTGTCAATCATTTTTATTTAATGAATGGCTTTTGAATTCTCTCTCTTTATCAGATGCTTAGAGATAGTGATAATGCAGAACGCTAAAACCCCAGAAAGGTTAGGATCGAAAAACCCAGATTTGGAACTCTTAGGGGAAGGTTATGAAGCTAATGTTTTGCTCACTTTGATCGAAAGTAGTGATGTGTCAGACACCATTTTTGATGTTCAACTTCAAGAAAATGGTAATGCTGTTGTAGGAGATAGCTCAGCCATGGATTTAGAAGAGAATGGTGTTAGTGTTATTGACGCTGCAGAAGGTTGTTTACTGGATGATGGAGTTGATAAAATGGAAGACGAACGAATTGGGGTTGGAGTAAATAGTGAAGGTGGGGACAATGCGGTTGTCGAACCTGTTACGGATGAAGGGACAAAGGAAGATTATTGTTTGGGGATTAATGGAGTTGATTTGGTTAATAGGGTACAAGTTTCCGGAGACAACATATCGCTTTATGTGGACTTTTGGGAACTGTAAATGAAGTAAACAGCACTGGGTTAACTGCAAGTGAGGATGAGTTGAAGGAAGCCGGTAATGAGGGGGAGTTGGTAATTGTTGGACAAGAGCATAAGTTTTATGTAGCTGATATTGTTTGGGTTAGAACGAAAAGTCTGAGTTGGTGGCCGGGAAAGATCTTAGAACCTTCAGATGCGCCGGAGTATGCTTTGATTAGTGATGAGAAAAACTGCTTGCCGGTTGGGTACTTGGCATTATCCATGTTGCTTGGTGCTGCCCATCTCAGTTGAAGCCTTTCCTTGTAAACTTCGATCAGATGATTAGAAAGAACAAAGCTATAAGCTTTCTTGGTGCAGTCGAGAAGGCTATGGATGATTTCGGGAAGCGCCTGAAACTGGAGCTCACATGTTCTTGTGTTCCGAATGAAAATAAGTTCTTAAATAGTAACTCCGCTACTAAGGAAGGAGCTTCCTTGGCGGAGCGCAAATCCGGTCAATTGGCAGAGTTTTCTGCCCATCGGTTTGAGCCTGTGAAGTTTCTTTGTCAACTCAAAATTCTTGCACAGATTGTTACAAAACCTGATATGCTGGAGTTTGTTGTCCTACAGAGCTATTTGTCAGCATTTTTCTGTTCCATAGGACATTTCCAGCTGCCCTTGCATCAACTGTGGGAAATGACATACGATGCAGAAAACGCTGAAAAAAGCAGCATACCCTATAAATTCTTGTTGAAACAATCTGATGTAATGAAGAATGAGATGATACAGCTCAATCAGAATGGGGTTTCGGCCAAGATTTCAGGTGAGAGCAGTGAGTCTTTTCCAGAGAGCTGTGGAGTCATCGTTACTGCAAAAGGTGTTTTCTCAAACAAACAGGCTTTGACTTCGAGGAAGATAAAGAGAAAAGTTTCTGTCAAAATTGCGATAACAGTGAATTAAGAATGAATCGGGCTATGAGTTGACAGAACGAAGGAAGAGCAAGAGCAAGTACTTGTCGTATCCCTATGTTACTTTGGAAAGTAAAGTTTCAGGTGAAACAGAAGATCCTGTAGCTTTGAAAGTTCCTCGTGAGGGGTTAATGAATTTATCGGGTTTTCTTCCGGTGACAAAAGAAGTGCAAAGAAGTTCCAGAAAACATGGTATAGGAAATTCATAAGAGGAAACGGTGTAACTGCTTATCCGGAGCTCAGCAGTATATCTTCTGCTGAACTGCTTTCTGAGCTACATTTTCTAGCTGTTGATTGCCTGTTTTCGACCGAAAGTAAAACCTTTGGTCTGATTGAGTGGTTCTTCTCAAGATTCAGAATTTCAGCATATCATGACGAATCCATCTACGAGATACAATGCAAGAATATGGCTACTCATAAAGAGGCTACTGTTACAGATCCTTCCTTGCCGGGGAACGATCCACTTCAAATAAAGCCTACTTCCTTGCCCCTCACCCTTCCCGGGAATAAAAGGCAAAAGACAAAGAAGCCTACAACCTCAGCAACATCAAACATTAAATCTCTTTCTGGCACATTAGACGGAAATATTAATTTCATGCCACGTAGCTTATCAGTGAAAGCTTCTGAAGCAATGGCCTCTGAAGCACCTAACAGGAAACAAACCCATCAAGATACTAAAGAAGCTACTAACATACCAGATTTGAATGGAAATGGTAGTATAACTCCAAGCTCATTTGTTGGAAACAGAAATAATGCAAGCTCTGGATCGGTTTTGTTAGATTTTCAAGCGATTGGCCCACATTCCGTGAAAATGATTGCTGAACAAAGTAACAGAGAGGGGCTAAATGATGGTGTGCCTGATTCTGGTGGAACCACTGTGCCTCAAACAGGACTAAACATGGTTTCATTTGCATCTGAAAGTAAGCCAGGTAAGAAGAAGAGGAAGGAAGCCAAAAGCGCAATTTGGCCTTCTGAGCCCTACGCCCACTTCAAACATACCGGATCTAAATGGAACTGGCACAGAACCCAATACATCGACAAAGATTCGCAGGACGTAAATGGTGTTCTGCCTACAGAAAAACCTGCGCGGAAGAGGAAGAGGAGGAAGAAAGGAGAGCTTATTCTGGGCACTCCAAATATGATTTAAATTACAATGGAGCAGGGGGGAGTGGAAAATCCCCTGCAACCACTCTTCTCTTGACATTCACCCTGGTGCCTCCATGCCTTCAAAAGAAGTTTTGGATGCTACATTTTCCAGGTTCGGGCCCAAGGAATCAGAGCTTCAGATATTTAAAGATTCCAGTAGTGCCCGGGTTGTTTCATGCAAAGTGAAGATGCTGCAAAAGCATTGCGGAGTCTAGAGGAGAGCAATCCTTTTGGCGTATCCCTTAAGAAGTGCCACCTCCAAATGATCCTATTCTAACTAATAAACGCACAGAGGAATTCCGGTTGCCTGCAAATCTTACTAGTTCGGTGCCGGTGCCTCTCCTTGGGGAAACACCTCCTAATATTGATTTTATGAGGCAGAATCTTGAGATGATGACATCAATGCTCAATAAATCTGGGGATAACCTGCCTCCAGAGATGAAGGCAAAGCTCGAGAACGAGATTAAGGGACTACTAAAGAAGGTCAGTTCTTCCTCCACCTAGTTAGAAGTGTAAATTGTTGACATCTCTGATGCAGTTTCCCACCTATAAGACTCGTTTAAGGTACCTGATTTGCTCTCTCTGTTGGTTGAGTTTTCTGATAAATGTTTGTGGTTAAATTGGATGGAGTGAGCATTAAGCATCGGCAATGATGTTCCCTTTGTTTCTTTTAATACTTTTGTCTTCATTTCTCTTGGTTGTTCAAATAACAATTTTTTGAAATTGGTGGCATTTTCACAAATCCTTCATGTTAAAAATGCTTAGAAGCTCCTTTCCGAGGACAATGTTGATGCTACTCGTCATTCACTTTCAAGTTTGAACCATGTTTTTCAATTATTTTTCTGATGTGTATTTTTATTTTCAATTTGTCAATAAATTATGCACAAATGCAAATGTTTTTAAAAATTAAATTAAATTTTCGTTGAAGTACCAAATGCAATATCATATCATTAAATCTAATGCCGACACATGTTAAAATCACCTTAGTCCAACAGCAAAATCTCTTAAAGTGTACCTGCATTGTGGAACTGCCGTGTACATGGGAAAACAATCCTATAGAATTCTCTAAATTTAGATAGAAAAAACCCTATCATAAAGGAAATAAAAGGTTGCATTACCACAGCAATGAAGTCAAGTTCCAAACCGAAATCTTTGCGTACTTAAAAAGTTACCATCGGCTTTCAAAGCCTATAACACCACTTCAACTACCAAAAACTTGAACTAAAAATAGAATAAGAACAACAACAATGTCGACAATGTATCCTATTCTCACTTCAGGCTGGTCGGTCATTTCATTCTCCTAAAACCCCCATCTGTCTAGGATGTTCGGTTTTATCATTGCTGAGCACATTGCACCCTCTGGGCACCACCATGCATGTCTTCATCTTCCTCGTAGGTCTCTTGAGCTTGTTGTGCCTGTTTCCGACGCTTCTCTTCCTCCATGTTAACATTGTGCAAAGTTGTTTCCTCACACTCATCCAGCTCCATGTCAGTTAGCTGGTTCTGGATTTTGGGAATCCTAATTCATTCGAAACCCTTGTGCTGCCAAGTTTACTCATCTATATTTATAGCCAATTAATATAGTAGACAGTTTCATAGGATGAAAGGTTATGCATTTCACCTTGCAGCACCGCTCATCCTATGGCCATACGCTACAAAGAAATTCAACAAGTTCTACTGCTGACCAATTTAATTTTACTAATCATATATGTCTCGCTAAAATATTACTAATCATTTGATTTAGTTAAGAGGTTAGACGTTGGACTCCTTGTTTAGAGAATCTTGGTTTAAGCCTCCTGTCCAAATAAAATTATTATAAAAAAATGACATGTATACAATTAACGATGAGAAAAAAAGTATCATGGAAAAAAAAGACATATTTATGTTTGGTTCATCGGGAAATTATTTCTCAAAGATTAAGATGGTTTAAGTTAAGTCGGAGGTGGATTTTGACCTCAAATATCAAGTGGGTAGAACATCACAACCATTCGAGGTGAACCGAGATCAAATAATACTCATTTTTCAGAAGATGAAAAAACTTCCTAGCACCTTATGCCTCTGATTGTCTCTCTCCCTCGACCATAACAACCATACCTGTAGGTGGTTCCTGAAATATGTGCAATCCAGATGGAAGTGTCCATGCTATATTGTCTAATCCATCAGCAACAACATTACATTCCCTTGGTACATGGTTGACTTGTAGATTACGATCTTGTTTGAGAGCCTTTGTAATATGCTGTAACATTGACGATATCCTTTCCATCGAGTCTCCTTGAATTATCAACTTGGCCGCTTCCTTGCACTCGATTTCGATTAGAATGTTTCGTATTTCTAGCTGTCAGGTGAGCTCAAGTCCAATCACTATTCCCCATCGATCAGCATCAAGTATCGACCATCTTCCAAGAGCCTCAGAGAAATCTTTGATCCACCTTCCATTGTTGTCCCGCAAAACTCTTCCACATGAAGTCACACTTGACTCTAGTTTCCGAGCTCCATCCGAATTCCATGTGTACCATTCACTTGGTGGCGGTACCATCTGTTTTTAGTTGCACCCCGCATACCACGATTCGCTGTATATAGTTTTCGTAGGTTTATTACATGGGATGCCTCCATTTGTAGCCGTCGGCCAGCCTGCAATACACACTCAATTTCACAGTATGCTGCACAGAAGATGAATTTGTTATGGCGTGTTCATAAACACCATATGATGGACCAAAATTTAAGGTCCCACTCATTACAACCCCTTTCTTGGAATCTCAATTGGTGCATGAGTCCCTAAAGATGCTAATTTGAAATAAGGGAAAGTCACGCTGCCTTATCATAATAAGAGAGGGTTCATGGTTTTGACATTTGTATGGGTTGTGAAAGTGATGAAAGCCCTTTGAACCCGCTGAATATTATAATTTCTAATTTTCAAGATTTAAACAATAAATTTGGGTCTCTCAAAGATGTGGTTCTCACATGAGAGTCTACAAAAGCAACTTAATTTAAAATTAAAAAATATGCGACAAAAAATATTATAAAAAAATATAATATTTCGATTGAGCGTAACATAATTACATAATTTATGTTACATAATTAGGAGAGCTTACAAATGTTAAACTATCCCATCAATCTCAAGCTTGACAAGGCTCCTACAAATCGGTTATAACATAATGATAGAAATAGTATCAATTTATCAACACATAATTAATTTTATCAATCAATCTAACCCGAGAAGAAAACAAAAAAGTTATTGCAATTATGACAAGAAGACGGCAGAGTTTCATTGTTGGGTCGGAATAATGACACTGTCCTTTCTGGTGAAACCTGTGAGGACTATAAGTCGGGACCAACAAAACTCAATAAATGACCCATTACCCCCCAAAAAAACACAAACCCCACTGGAATCTTTTTATTTTATTTTACATATAGTTTTTCGTCACATCATTGTCTTTAATTATTTATATGTTGCAAAATTTTTTACGTCAAATATAACGGAATGGAATCGGGATAGTCGAAAACCGTCCCACTTAACCTCGTTGCCATTTCAATTAAGTTTCATTATATAAAATTAGTTATTCTTCTGAATTTTATTAAATCTAAAAAAATCATTAATTTTAGAAAGATTTAAATTATTCTCGTTATTATCAATACGGTAAATTCAAATAGTAAATAATTTGATATTACTTAAATAGTTTATTAGTTCAGATTTTTGTGTATGTAGAAAATTATTGATGGTACTCTCACTCACCAAAGTCATATGTATGACACAGATCAATCTGGATTAGTCAAAACAAATATCTAAAACCGTGAGAGCAACCAAAAAAATTGTTGTCGTTATTTTTGTACAAATTCTAAATCTAATATTAATTTTATTTAGAGAATGAAAACGGAAAATCTAAGATAAAAATAGAGTACCCTTAGTGGATTTAAAACTCATAAACTAAGAGAATATGAGAAAATAAATATATACAATTTGACTAACCAACTAAATATTTACTTAAATTATTGTCGTTATTAGGAGTGTTTAGAATTTGATATTTGCATTTTTATTTTCTTGATTTTTTTAGTAGTGTAAAATATGATGTGTTTTTAAAATTGAAGATAGAATATCCGTTAGTCGGATAATTGCTAAATTAGATCTTTGTGTTTTTGAGTCATATAATACTCTATTCATATATTTTTTTTTTCCAAATTATATCATTTAAAACATAAAAAAACTTTAAATTAAGTAAAACATAGAACTTCAAAACACATAATATAACTCAAATCTAAAATCTAAATATTCAGATTACGTAATTTAAAAATTATAAAACTTATAAATTTTAAAAAATTTCTAATCATTCTTCAACTGCAGTAATCAAAATGTTCAATAAACTTTTATTTTTTCTATATAAAGTTTGTGTCTTGTATAACCTCGATCAAAAATTGATGATAATAAATTAGGTATAATAAAAAAATTATCTCTCAACGTTCGTATAAATGGTCATTTTGTTTCCTATCTATTTTTTGGAACGTTTTAACCCTAACATTTTATTTTGGAGTAAAATGTCTTCGGTTGGGTGAAATAGTTAGTTGATTAACAATCAATGTTTCTTATTGACGTGGTAGGTACACGTGTTGTCATACCAACAAAAAATATTTTTAGAGTAAATTATAATTGTAATTAATTATAAATACACTTGTAACAATATATTTAAAAATAATTTTCTGATGATGTGGCATCACATGTGGACCTACTATATTGATAGGAAACATTGATTATTAGTCAACTAACGACTTTTAGCCAATCATGGAGCATTTTTCTTTAATATAAAAACGTTGGGGGTAAAATACTCCAAAAAATAAAGTGACCATTTGTAGGAGGATAATTTTGTTATTATGTCAATAAATTATTGTAATTTAAAAGTATTAAAATTTTGAATTGATTATCTTACTGAACTCCCTTATATGTTGAACTTGTGGAATATACACTAATATATTTAACAAAATATATAAATGGTATTAATGATTGAACTATCATTGTTAAAAGAATCTGTTAGGGTTGAATTTTAAATCTTTAAATCTATAAATTAACACTAAAATTTTAAATTAAATGAGTTGAGATTAAAAATCAGATTAATTTAATTTTTAGTATGATTATTAAAATATTGACCGATATCATTAAATACTCTTTTCCGAAGCAAAGTGAATGTATATCCCAATATAAATTAGGGCTCTCTTTCATTTTTTTTCTTCTTTATTTCTCTCGGAAAATGATAGAATAAAAAAAATATAATTAATAGATTTAAAAACATAAAGCATAGAAATATAATTTAATAATGAGTGGGATAAGTAACAACTTACTTTTGTCACGGTCAATTAGAAACATTAGATATGTAACGACTTTAAAGAACATATTGGTGTCCATATTAAATGGAAAATATAGCCAATGATTGGAACATTCGGTTACCATAGATTACAAGCATCTTTCTCTCATATAGGATAAAGACATTCAAATTTAGCATCTTTCTATAATATAAAAATTAAAGAACTTTAAAATTGAAAAAATGGTAATTTATTTTTAGTTATATTAAAGATCAATTATTTATAAAAATAAGAAAGTACAAAATAAAGTAATAGTGCAATTAAGAAAAACTGATTTAAAAATAAAAAGAGAAGAGGGAGAAAGAGTTTGACCCTTTGGCTTGGTGGGATTAGTTGGGAAAGATTCCATTTCAGTTTGTTTACTCTAAATTTGACCTTTAATTCCTACTATGAGTGTTGTCATTTATATAGTTAATGCTCATATTCTATATGAATATGACTAACATTGGATTGAAACCTTTCAACGCTTACACATTATATCTCATTCGTTGGGAGAGTCGTAGGTAGGCTAGTTCAAACAAATTGTGCTTATAATTAATTTAATCCAAATATAATTAATTTATTCTTATTTTGGGATTTTTTTATTTTGGAATAAAAAGTATTCATATGTGTCTTAAAATATTTGTCTTAAAATTAAATGTTTGGAGCCAAAGTACTAAAAAATATTAAAGTGACAACGTAGTCAAACATCAAAGATTTTTTTTATCTTAAAATAATAAATTACTAAAACTAATTAATTCCTTTTGGAATTTTTTTATTACTATTAAAATGGAAAGTAGCATAATTGTGCATATAGAAACATTCATTACTAATATTAAAAAATTGAAACATTCATTACCGATTATTACATTTCCAGAATCCTACCAAAAGAAAGAGATTTTTTTTTTGAGTTTACCAAAAGAGAAAAGAAAAAGAGCAGAAGATGAGAGCTCAAATTTCAAAGCAAAGGCCAGAGCCTCAATTTCGACTCAGTGATTTGATCCAAACGCTGACTCATCTCATCAGTCATCATGTTGTAGCAGTGCCCAACGATCCCATTCTAAAATATGTGTTTTGGAATACGGCTGTATGATAGAGTAAAATTATAATTAATAATTTGAGAAAATAAAAATGAAGATAAAGAAGACACAAATTTTACGTTAAAACCTCTAAATAATATAGGGTAAAAACCACGAGCAACGATAGAAGAATTTCACTATGAGAAAATAGGAATTACAACTTCTCTCGATCTAACAAGGAGAAAACAATAATAATTCTCTCTTGATAAAAATGAGAAAACAACTCTCAAGAAAACTCTCTAAATTATCTAGTATTGAGAGAAAACTAGAATGATTTGAGATGTTTTAAAACTTAAGGATTAATCTTGTAAATACTCTAAAGTCGAATGACTAATTGAAAATTTTTACCTTTTCATTTTTTCAACAATTGAGGCTGCACTGAAAGCAATTTCCCATGTGCACCGAAAAACCACCAAAACTTTCGGCGAAAGGTTTGGCCAAGTTGACTTTTCAACAATCTCTCACTTGAAGATTTAATTGGAACAATTATATTTTCACACCATTCTTTCTACCTTGTACTATTCATGTTGCTTATGTCTCTGATAGGCCACAAGAGGATCGACACCAAGTAAATTTATCAGCATTGATCTCCTTCGTCATGAAATCTGCTATGTTGTCTTTGGTATGGATTTTCTGCATATCTACCGTCCATTCTTTCACCTTTTCACGAATGAAATGGTATTGAACTCGTATGTGCTTTGTTATTGAATGAAATGTTGGATTCCTTGCTAGATGCAAGGCGCTTTGACTGACACAAAACAAAAGACAAACTCTTAATTGTGCTCAAGCTCCTCCAATAGCATCTTCAACCAAATTGCTTATTTACTAGCTTGTGTAGCTGCTACATATTCTGCCTCTGTTGTGGATGTAGCCACAACTGACTATAATTTTGAAACTCAGCTTACAGCTCCACCAACAATTTTGAATACATATCTTGTAGTAGATTTGCTTTTATCTAAATCCCCTGCATAGTCAGAATCTACATACCCATTGATTAGTCAGTTTGATCCTCCTTAACATAATGCACCATTTGAGGTCCCTTTGATGTATCTCAGGATCCTTTTTACTGTATTTCAATACTCTTTGCCTGGATTCGCCATGTACCGACTAACCACTCCCATTGTTTGTGCAATGTCTGATCTTGTGCATATCATAGCGAACATTAAACTTCCCACTGTCGATGCATACGACTCTCAAGACATCTGCATCCTCTCTTGTTCACTACTAGGACTCATACTGGAGGATAATTTGAAGTTAATATGAAGAGGGGTAAAAATTGACTTACAATCTTCTATATTGAATCGTGACAAGATCTTCTTCATGTAATTCTTTTGTGAAAGCCAAATATTCCTATTACTTCTGTCTCGGTGAATTCCCTAGAATCTTGTTTGCTTATCCTAAGTCATTCATTTCAAATTCCCTAGCCAGTTGTGCCTTCAATTCTTCAATATGATCTTTGTTGGGTCCTGTAACTAATATGTCATCCACATACAACAACAATATAACAAAATCGTTATCACTAAACCTCTTGAAATAAGCACAAGGGTTTGCATTAAGTCTGTTGTATCCAAGGCACATAATGAAGGAATCAAATCTCTTATACCAACACCTCGGCGCATGCTTTAGACCGTACAGAGATTTGTTTAACCTGCAAACCAAGTTCTTATTTTCTTTTCTTCAAAACCTTCAGGATGGAGCATGTAAATCTCTTCTTCAAGATTTCCATGAAGAAAAGTTGTTTTAACATCTCGGTGCTCTAGATGTAAGTTCAATGTAGCACACATTGCCAAAACTACTCAAACTGTTGTTAGTCGAACCACATGAGAAAATATTTCATTAAAATCAATACCTTCTTTTTGAGCATATCCTTTGACCACCAGTCTTGCACGATACCTCTCCACTTGATCGTCACCATTTCGCTTGATTTTGAAGACCCATTTGTTACCAATTGGCTTCCTTCCTTGTGGTAGTGGCACAAGGTCCCATGTATTATTTTTATGAAGAGCTTCAATTTCTTCTTGCATCGCCATCATCCACTGTGAAGCATCTGAGTTGTTTATTGCCTCTTGGTATGTTGATGGCTCAACATCCTCTGTTAAAAGGCAGTATGCAATATTTCCTTCTATAACATAATCTGAGTGTCAATTAGGACGTCTTCTCACACGATCTGATTGACGAGTTGTTGGAGCTTCAGAACTCTCTAGTTCTTGTTCATCATGTGTTGGTTCTGCTTTAGAAGAATCCCCTTGTTCAAACTCCTTTTCCACATGTATCTGTGTAGTCTCTAACTTTTTAGCACTAATATCTTCTTCTTTTCTTTGTAATTTATCCTCTACAAAGATAACATCCATGCTGATGATCACTTTGCGGGCAGTGGGATCCCACAAGCGATACCCCTTTACTCCATCAGCATACCTCAAGAATTTGTATTTCCTGTATTTTTTGATCTCATATCATTCTAGCTGTCTTTTCTCCTCGATGCTTGACAATACTTCATCTGCTAATGCTAGATGAAAGTTTGCCATAACATTCTCGTCTATTTCGATCCATTTGTTGTCATCTTTAAAATCTATCGGCCTTTCACTGATAACTGCTAGACAACCGTCTTTCCTCAGGATGACCTTCATATTCAATTTCCACAATGAGAAATCTCTCCCATTGAACTTTTCAATATCAAATTTCGTTGTCATAGCCTCTATTACGGATAACTCCACTATTTCACTATCGTGAATAGTTATCTGAAACATTCAAAGAATGAATAATACCTTCTTACTTTCTTATGTTGGAGGACTCACCTTTTGATGGCAACCACAAAGACAATAAATAGATATTATGCACTCTAATCTGACTCTTGTTACAGAAAACGGCTATCGGATAGAGTAAAATCGCAACTGATAATTTGAGAAAATGAAGATAAAGAAGAAAAAAATTTTATTTGGAAAATCCCTAAATAATATAGGATAAAAACCACGGGCAACGGTAGAAGAATTTCACTATGAGAAAATAGGAATTACAACTTCTCTCGATCTAACAAGGAGAAGACAATAATAATTCTCTCTTGATAAAAAGGAGAAAACAACTCTCAAGAAAACTCTCTAAATTCTCTAGTATTGAGAGAAAGTTAGAATGATTTATGATAGTTTTAAAACTTAAGGACTAATCTTGTAAATATCTTAAAGTCAAAGGATTAATTGTAAAATTTTACTCTTTATTTTTTCAACAATTGAGGCTGCACTGAAATCAATTTCCCATGTGCACCGAAAAACCACAAAAACTTTCGGTGAAATGTTTGGCCAAGTTGACTTTTCAACAATATGCACTGTTCTGCATTGCCACCCAAGGATCCACCACATTTTTGTTCACCTCCAAGTTCTTCAACCTCTCCAAGCTGCACTGCCATATCACATCTTCAACCTCTTTATCATCACTAAATGGTTTCCCCTTGAACGAAGCCAGCTTCTTCACCTCTGTAATGGGGTTTCTTTTAAGGTCTTCGTGCTTAAAAACAGCACCTTGTCGGGGGCCTTCAAGCTCTGGTTCCAGTACTGTAAAACGTGGTCTAAGAACGTCCCGAAGTGGGAAACGCCATTGATGAACAACTCGAATGCTTTCTCGAACGGATACGGACCCTGTTGTGGCTTTCTCAGCTTGTTGAAGAAATGCCACATCGAAACGAGCGTGTCCTTAGGGTTTTTCGCGATGTAAACAAACTTGAAGTCGGCGGTTTTGACGGAGTCTGGTAATGCCGTGTAGGGCACGTGAGTGTGAAACAGCCTCGGAGATCTCATGGATGAAATGTCCGGCAAGGGGTTCAAAGTGTAAAGTTGGACTTCCAAGGTTTGAACGTAGAAGGCGGGTCACGGTGGTCTTCGTCTGTCTTGGCTAACGTTTCTCTTTTGTCTCCGCCGGGAGAGGCGGCGTTGAGAATGGAGAAACAAAGGGCTTTGAGCCATGTGGTGCCGGTTTTCATGGGGGATGCTAAGATGATATCGTCGTGTCGGGCGGAGAAATGTGAAGGGAGCGCCATTGTTGCTTGGAGGTGATAAATCTGTACCAGAAACCTTGCCATTGATACAATGGAAAGTCCCAAAAGCTTTCCATGGGGAGCTGAGCCAACATTGACTCGGTGAACTCGGATGAATCGGTCATGGCAGCAGCTTGGAATAGAACTGTTATTTTTATTTCCGGGATGATAATACAAAACAGCTATGCTTTGGAATTCCAAGCATATATAATACACACTAGTTCTTTAGACACAGATTACATATATATATATATATATATATATATATATATATATATATATATATATATTAAAATTCATAAATAATTCTATTTAAAGTTTTTGAAATTATAAAAAGACTTTAGTACTCCTATAATAATATTTATTGTATTTTATAAATAAGGATAATTATTTATAATCTCATTAACTTAGCTGGTGATGATTATTAGGTGACAACAAACTCAAACATATATTCAAATAATGGTATATAGACATTAAAAAGTATTTCAGATAAATCATTTTGTTTGTGAAAATAAATTATCAATTTATTATAGGTGAAATGATAAAAAACTAATGTATAAACTTTATTAATCATGGTTTTAAATTTTGAATAATGAATCTTAATAAAGATGATGATGAATTAATCAGTGATACTAAACTTAGTCAAAACAATTAATATTACGAATACACAAAAAAGAAACATTATATATAAACATTATTTCAACAACTGATTCTAGGATTAGTGGTGAAAGGCTTTTTTAAGAGATTGTAGTAATGTATTTGGATAATCAATATTAGTTGTTTTATTTAAATATTTTATATAAATATGAAAAATAATTATACTTTTAAAATAATATTTATCATCCTTAATTTAAAACTATTTTAATTATTTTATAATTGAATTAGTGTTGAATTGACTTATAACATAAATTCTCTCACACACACACACACACACATATATATGGACGCAAGAGAGGAATTGTCCTCTTAGAAATTTTAATTTTTTTTATTAATAATTTTTTGATATAAAATTCTAAATTCGTCCGACATTTGTACTAAATATAGCAGTAAACTTTATTACAACAGTTGATTCTCTATGTAGTGATAGAAGGTTTAAATATAAATTGTTTTAATTATAATTCTGTATTTTAAGTAATAAATTTTAATATATATCGCTGAAGACAATAACATCTTTGAAATAATATTGTTGTATTGAATAAATAAATAAAGAGTAATTCCACCTGGCCAATTAAATTATAAAATATCAATTAAAGTTTAATTTGATTTAACTTTATTCGTAGAGTTTGAAAATTGTGTACAATAACTTTTACCAAAAAGAAACTACGAGATCGTAAGCCCCGTTCAGTTAGTCCGATTAGGGACCAAGTATATAACTGTGTAATATTCGGCCAAGGTGCTTCAGCGATGAGGCCATTGTAGCTCCACACCTGTCTCAGCCACGTCCTAGTCCTTTCAGGCAAAGAACAGGCCCCACCGATCTGAAGATATATTCGTTTTCGAGTCTACATCTCTGCAGTATTGGGCCCGGGGACTTTCCCGGATCTAACCAAGTCAATGACATGGTCCCGACCCATTCACTTCGTCTCGTAGTTGGTGCCCTATATTGCCGTGTTCTTCTTTTATAAACTCCAAATGATATTCTTTCGTGGTCGATGTGGGATAAGGGCACACGGGAATTCAACACAACTAGACACGACTATCACAAGACATTACCATGGCTTCCACAACTGGCCTTCCCCATCCTTCTCCTCTTGATGAGAAGAACAAACGCATCAACGGCCTTGTATACTCGGGGAAAATCAGTTTGAGCTATATGAGTATCAATGACATACAGGATTCGCACCATTAACCGGCTTTTCGATATCGGAATCTTCCACGAACTCTGTAATATTGTTGTCAAAGTTACTACTGGAATGATGAGGATTTGTCAATTAGCACAAAGCCACCCGATCATCCTTGTCGAATTCCTTCAAGTACGATTCGAGCAACACTCCCCATCCTTTCCTAAACCAGATTCACATTGCAGCAATATCCATCCGCTTATACTTGGAGAGATCAGAGAACATGTGGATTAATCCATTCTATTACGACGTTTAACATGCTCCGAACTTGATCTATATGTCTTGAACATCGTCCTACCGATAACGAACACAAAATCTCGAGAACCGGTAGGAGGGCAAGGAAGGGGTTTAAACAATGGGGGATACCAAGCATCAGGCTCACTGTGGCAAATCACAATGGTCTCATTCACACAGCATTCAGTATGGTGCAGCTGAATTGACAAATCCCTTATATCTCTAGACAATCCCTATTCCCTCCCAAAACTCTAAGGACTCTAAATCACCATGTTGGTAAATATCCAACCTGAAACTCGGGTTTTGGATGTTTTTCATGCAGTCACGGAGTGCTAAAACATAAGACCATGCTTCTCAACTATACCCATCACTGAAGATTTAAATTGCGGTCGCATTTTCGGCTGTATTTATCGCAATTTTAGTAGTAATAATGGTTTTGAGCATACCTTTACCGGTCGTTGTTATGATAGCAGCTATTTAAATCCGTGCCCACCACCTGAAAGGAAAGGAGCCATCCATAGAACACAGTAAGGGGGCCTCCGGAAATGGGATTTTGACATAAATGACAGAAAAGATCGATAAAAAGTTGGATAGTTGTAATAAGTGAGACTTAATTTCGTGTGCAGGATTTCGGAGTAATTTGTTTGCAAAAAATGGAGGAGATTGCTACGAAGAGAACAAAATCAAACCTAGGAGATAATAAAATCAAACAATTAGTTCATGCTATGATTAACAATTTTCAAAAATTCTAGTAAAAAGAAACTCCGAGATCGTTATCCCCGTTCAGTTAGTCCGGTTAGGGACCAAGTGAGTAACTGTGTAAATTCAGCCAAGTTACTTCAGGCAATGAGGCCATAGAGGCTCCACACTTGTCACAGCCCCGTCTTAACCCTATAGTGCAAAGAGAAGACCCCACCGTCCTAAAGATTACTCATTTCTGAGTCTGCATCTCTGCAGAGCACGGACCGGGGATTTTCCTGAATCCGACCGTGTAGATAACACAGGTCTCGACCCATTCTTTTCGTCTCATAGTATCAGTTTTTGCTAACAATTATCATAATGATCTGAGAATTTTAGTTCAGTTACAAGATAGTATGTGTGTTCAAATTTGAATCTGAATATATTTGCGCACACGGCGCTTCTACAGATTAAGTTACTCGAATCCATATCACCAAGGAGAACATGTCCCCCTTTACAAGTTGATCTTACCCTTTTTTATTATTCCTCTAAATTCTCTCGTCTTTGTTCAAATTTAAGCCATGTGACCGGCTAAAAGTTATCTAACGAGGTAGTTTATTGCTAAACATGTGGAGAAATTAACACTACGACCATCTCACCTCATGTATTTTTCTTCTTTTGCTTAAAGACAAGGTTTGATGGAAATCAGTGGACATAAAACTCTGCTAACCGAAACAAAATGCAAGCATTGGTAATATAATTATCCTTTCTCTTGACTAAACATTTTAGATTTTGTTTGTATTGGATTTTTAATTTGCCTTGTTGTGTACTTTTGAAAACATCCTGTCCCATCCCAACATATATTTAGTTACGGTAGTAAAACAAAACAAGTTGTGGTTTCATTTTCAACACTTGCTAGTAAGAAAGTGGAACAGTTTGGAATCCTTTTAAGTTTAATATTAATCCCCTGCCCAACCAATTACAAGTATTCAGTCCTTACACTAAATATATGGAGAACCATACATGAGATGATGAACTAGAAGATAAGGAGATTGATTCCACCTTGGTAAATCAAATGTGAGTTGATGACTATACAAAGCAATTCAATCTGCACCATAGTTAGCATCTCTGTAAATTTGTTGAAGAACACAATCCCATCCTTACACTAATTTTTGACAATGAAGAATGATGGTCCATATTGACCCTTGTCTTTCAACTGTTTAAGAACCTTTTTAACCTCAACTCCAAACTCGAACACAACCACCGATTACGACTAATGTGCTAGATGTTTCTATGGGATGTGCAGCTGCTGGTATTGAAGTGCGCCTGGGCAGTCGACCTCCTCCATCATTTGGTGAGACTGATATGTGCAGATGGGTACTCGAAGGATCTTCAATTACCGAGGGAGATGATCAGAGCGGCCGGTTAATGAGCATGGTGGACGGCCTCAGCCCCGGTGTATGAGGAATAAGTTGTAACACCAATATGTACAACCCTGAAGGCTTTTTCCATTATGTCTTAATTGTTTTTGAAATCAAAGAGACTCAGACATTACAGCTAGTTGAACCATATGGTTTATAAATAATTCACATATACATTATCAAAATTTCCTTCTCCGTGATTCTTCCCTTATGTGAAGAAGTGTTGTATTAGATCAACCATCTGGTGATGGTGTCAAGTATGACTAACATAATTTGCATGATCAAAATGAAAACAAAATATAATTTCAGTGACTAGTTTATAAGTTTTTGAATTGAGTGACTAAACTAAAAAATAATAGTTGAGTGACCAAATTTGTAGTTTTTCCTTTTTTGTGAATTGCATGATCACAAGCACATGGAGTACAAACTCTATTATTGATTTTAATTATTTTTTTTTAAAATATATTGATATCAAAACAGAGTATCACTTGGCAATTGTTCATAAAAAAAATATATGTACAACTAATAATAGTAATAATTAAATTATATCTCATAAAATAAATGAATTAAACAAATAAACCAATCTAATTATCTATTTTGAGAACATACCTAAGGCAAAATTAAATCAAACATATTTACGATGGAATCTAAATTTAAGAATTTAACATTTCAAGAATAGTGTCCATTTATATAGTTCAAAATATGTTGTTAGTCCCTAAACTATGAAAAAACTTTAAAAATATAAATTCTCAGACATTTTCTATTTAAAATTTCAAAGAAATGCTACAAGTTATGTTAAATGAGTTAACAATAATTTACTTTTAAAACGGGTATGATTACATGGGTATACTTGGGGATGGATATGGGTGGGTTACATCGAATTTTTGGTGAATTTGCTTCGACCCAAGAAAAGTATCTAATTCACTCCACATGATCCATTCAATGTATAGAGAAGTTCTATTTGATCCAAAATTATTTATATATTTAGAATAAAATTCGCACTCAACACCACCCATATATATATATACACACACGATAAAATAAAATTTTAATCGAAAAATATAGACGTATACATATAGGTAAGAGAAAATTGCACTATTTTCTCAAGTTGGATAAAAAAAATTCATCCAGAACTCAAATCAGACCACTTTATCTTTCAAAGAAAAGTTCGATCCAATCCAAATCTATCTTATAAAGCGATTCGAAAATTGTTGAATATGAATCTCATATAGTATACATATGTTAAATTTCAGTAAACAAAAATACTAACAGTATCACCGATGTGAATTATAAATCTATAATTAATACGAGCTTATCATTTGTAATATATGCATTAAATGAATAGCGGTAGGAAAAAAACAGGAACGTTATGTACATAGACATGAATAAACATGAGATTATGATTGTTTCTTATTTTTACTCTAATTAATTATAATAACATCTATTACATCCTATTACTACTGTACTATCAAAAACACATCCGAAGACAATATATTTTTTTAAAAGATTTTTAACGCAAAACACTATCTTCATCTTCTACCTCAAGCTCATGAAGATTTGTTTGACTTGAACGTAAAGTAGACGATGGAGAGAAAGAAGAAACAGCTGAAGAATAAGAGGTGGAATCGGAGGACGAAGAAGAAGAAGTAATGGCCAAAAGCAGATCAATGAAAGCACTGATTATAAATCCATGGTTGTTTTTATTATTGACCTTCAAATACCATCCAAGAAGCTCTTCCAGCTGTTCCCACTCTTTCATCCCATGCGTCTCCACCATCTCCTCCATCGACAGCCGGAAATCCACGTACGGATCGTTGGATTCCATCGCCAAAACCACGCTCTCCTCGAACGGAAACGAAGCTGCCCTGCCGGTTTTAGCCTCTTCGAGTATCGAGCTCGTGTCGCCGCCCGGCTCGAAGAACAGCCTCTCGGATCGAGCTCCGTGGACCACCACCTCCAACGACTCGACGGCTCGATCCGACTCGGTCGAGAAGCTCGCGGACTCGGAAGAGTGCGTGAACCACGACTCGGGAGTTTCGACACCGGTGTTCGCGTCGAAGAACATCGAGTTGACGGTCTTGAACACGTCGTCTCCGGCTCTGAAAGAAAGGGTTTTGGGCTGCTTGCATGAAGGCCATTGCCATGGTTCTTTGGCCTTGAACAGAGCAGGCAGCTTCATTATCTTCTTCCTCTTTTCCTTCTTCCTCGTGGTTTGGTAGAGATTTGGTTTAGGGTTTGGGTGATAATAAATATGGGAGTTGAAGCAATGGACTTTTAAAGAAGAGGTGAGGAGGTGAGAGGGGGGAAGATGGAAAGGAAATGGGGTTGGTAGAATCTGTCATGTTTGTATTAAATTTTAGGGTTTGAGAAATTCAATGGTTTTTAAATTTAGGGTAAAGTATAGTAATGGTCACTGAACTTTTCTAAAGCTTTCATTTAGGTCCCCAACTTTTAAAACTTGCAATACAGTCCTCCAACATTTAGTTTGATTGTAATATGGTCCCCGACTGTTATACTACCGTTAGTACATTTGCAATATGGTCACTGAACTTTTTAGGCGCTTGCATTTAGGTCCCCCAACTTTTAAAACTATCAACATAATCCTCAATTTCATTCTAAACTACAAATTTCAAAATAATTCAATTATATTTTAAACCCTAAATTTAAAAATACTTCAATTTAGGGTTTAGAATGTAATTAAAATATTTTTGAATTTGGGGTTTAGAATGTAATTGAAGTTTTGGAATTTGGGGTTTAGAATGTAATTCAAAGTTAGATTAGAATTTCCCATGCATCCATGGCTGAAAAGTTACGATGGAAATGAGAAGAGAGAAGCAAAAAAGGAAATTCGAGATCGAAAAGAAAATTGGGGTTTAGAATAAAATTAAGGATTGTGTTGCAAGTTTTAAAAGTTGGGAGACCTAAATACAAGTACCTGAAAAGTTTAGTGACCATATTACAAATGTACTAACGGCAGTGTAATGGTCGGGGACCATATTGCAAAAGGACTAAATGTTGGAGGCATGTATCGCAAGTTTTAAAAGTTAGGGGACTTAAATGAAAGCTTTAGAAAAGTTCAATGACCATTACTATACTTTACCCTTAAATTTATTGTCACTATACACACAAGTATTTTTGTCCTCAACTTGCCAATTTTTTTGATCTATTTAGCGTTTCACACATTGACGTATATAAATTCATAGACTATCCTAAATTGTAATATTGTATCGTGGTATGTTTTTAATAAATAAATTTAGGATTATTGTAGGATGGATCGAATGGAGATAAATAGGAGTAAGTCACTTTCTGAAATTTTCAAATTATATGTATTTATTTTTTAATATTTTCTATTGATATTTTATTATCATCTCCAAGAATTTTATAAGTTTGTTGATTCTTAAAATTTTAGAAGTTTATTCCTCTTAACATAAAATTTTGTGTTTGTCCCTAATTATCTCATGTATTAGCATTGAAGATAATTACACAAATAATATTATATTGAGGTTATATACCCTATTTAATATTTAGGGTTACAGATTTTAGGGTTTAAAGTAATTCAAAATATGTCAAATAATATTTAAGTAGACTTAATTATCAAATTTATTTTTTTATAGTCCATATATAAAAAAAAATCGACATTTTTTTCATAAATTTAAGAATAAATGGGTGGTGTTGTTTTTATTGATCATATATAAAATTATATGATATCAATTAAACTAATCGATATTAATTTAAACCGATTCAACTCATTTTGACAAAAGAATTTAACAATCTAAACATGAAAATTTTAAAATTTGAATTAACTTAATTTAAAAATTATATAAATCCTTAAATTTGAACCGTATATGTGTTAAACATACTTAAAAATTGTTACACAAATTAAATATGATTAAGCCCTCAGTTTATAAAGCTTGAATTATATAATTATCAAAACATATTAATAAAAATATTATTTTAATACTGATTAAGATAAGAATCTGATTTTTGATCTCGAACAATTCTCCCCTTTTCTTTTATTTTATTTAAAAAAACCTCTATTTTTTATGTATGTTGATCTATATTATATAATACTTAAAGTTGCTTCCTTTACGCTGTAACCAAGGGGCACATCCCGTACTATAAGAAGGGTTTAACCTGCTTTGTCTTCAACTGGTAGAAAAGGGTAGTTCCGCGGTGCGGCGCCTAAAAAACGGTTAATATACGGCGTGATCGGTTAAATAAGTGATCGATTAAAATTTATACCGGTTATGTTATATTATTTAACCGGAAATATTATAAAGTACAATAACATACTAGGTAGCGCTTATATAATGTAATAGGTAGTGCTTATATTTACCTAATTTATAAGTAAACCGGTATATTTATACCGGTTATATTGCAAATTTACCTATTTTATTATAATATGTTGAAAGTGTCCATACTTTTTATAAAAAGGATCGATACTTCTTTTAAAGTTATTAATTTATGTTTCAATTTTTTGAATAGTGTTTCATGTTTTCCACCTACAATATTAATTTAATAATTTCATTTGCACAAAAATTATTTGATTATTTGATATTTTATAAAATATTATTTAGAATTTTTAATTTAATAATAATATATATCGTAACGTAAAAAATAAATCATTAGACGCCTATAATTACTAAATTAAAATCTTAATTCAACAGTGAAAAAAGTATGGACACTTTTATAAAAAGGATAGACACTTTACAATATAACCACTACCTATTACATTATATAAACGATACCTATTACATTATATAAGCGCTACCTATTACATCATATTTTTACCTATTATATTGAAAGTGTCCATACTTTTTATAAAAAGGATCGATACTTCTTTTAAAGTTATGTAATTTATGTTTCAATTTTTTTTAATAGTGTTTCATGTTTTCCACCTACAATATTAATTTAATAATTTCATTTGCACAAAAAATTATTTGATTTTTTGATATTTTATAAAATATTATTTAGAATTTTTAATTTAACAACATTAAATATATATCGTAACGTAAAAAATAATCATTAGACGCCTATAATTACTAAATTAAAATCTTAAAACTCACTCAAAAGATAACCTTAAATTAATGTTTTCCACAGTGAAAAAAGTATGGACACTTTTATAAAAAGGATAGACACTTTACAATATAACCACTACCTATTACATTATATAAACGATACCTATTACATTATATAAGCGCTACCTATTACATCATATTTTTACCTATTATATTGAAAGTGTCCATACTTTTTATAAAAAGGATCGATACTTCTTTTAAAGTTATGTAATTTATGTTTCAATTTTTTTTAATAGTGTTTCATGTTTTCCACCTACAATATTAATTTAATAATTTCATTTGCACAAAAAATTATTTGATTTTTTGATATTTTATAAAATATTATTTAGAATTTTTAATTTAACAACATTAAATATATATCGTAACGTAAAAAATAAATCATTAGACGCCTATAATTACTAAATTAAAATCTTAAAACTCACTCAAAAGATAACCTTAAATTAATGTTTTCCACAGTGAAAAAAGTATGGACACTTTTATAAAAAGGATAGACACTTTACAATATAACCACTACCTATTACATTATATAACGATACCTATTACATTATATAAGCGCTACCTATTACATCATATTTTTACCTATTATATTGAAAGTGTCCATACCTTTTATAAAAAGGATCGATACTTCTTTTAAAGTTATGTAATTTATGTTTCAATTTTTTTTAATAGTGTTTCATGTTTTCCACCTACAATATTAATTTAATAATTTCATTTGCACAAAAATTATTTGATTATTTGATATTTTATAAAATATTATTTAGAATTTTTAATTTAACAACATTAACCAAAGATAATAATAAATATGTAATATATATGTTTATTGTTTTTAATTTAATAATATATACAACATCAAACACATTCCAAGCTATTAATTACAAGCTAAGGACACTTGAAGAAGCAAGAGAACAACTATCCAAGCAATCAAAAACGAGAAAATCCCAATATGATAACAACTGAACATATCATATCAATGTTCAAATCAAGTTGTAGATTTTGATTTCCTTTTGCTTGGCATCATATGAGATTTGAATTTTGATTTCCTTTTGCTTGGCACCATATGAGCTTTGGATTTTGATGAGCATCGGAAGTATTTCAGACTTATGATTTGGGTGGTACTCAGAAGCATTTCGGACTTAGATTTTAGTTGCTATTTGTTTACCACCCAGATCATACGCCCGAAACGTTTCTGACGCTTTAAAGTTGACAAAAAAATACAATGGTCTGGATTTCCCTCGCGTTTAAACGTTAGAAAAAACAATGGAAATTAGGAATAATCAATGATAACATGCATATTGGCTTGGGCTAATATTTATAGTGGAGCCGAAATATATATTGAAATTCAAACTCAAATTGAAATTTAAATTCAAACTCCAATTACATATGAAATGAATTTGAAATGCAGTGTTAAATTGAACATGAAAATTGCATAATTGATTCATACTGTTCAAGTAACATGCTTTATGAACCATCAAGCTAAAAGACAATATTGATTGAGTTCAAAGCTGAGTTGTGAGTTGATGGAGTTGTCACACTTGTCACATGGTTGGAATAAAGTAATTTGATGTAATAATTTTATTTGCACAAAAAATTATTTGATTGTTTTGATATTTTATAAAATAATATTTAGAATTTTTAATTTAATAATAATATATATCGTAACGTAAAAATAAATCATTAGACGCCTATAATTACTAAATTAATATCTTAAAACTCACTCAAAAGATAACCTTAAATTAATGTTTTCCACAGTGAAAAAAGTATGGACACTTTTATAAAAAGGATAGATACTTTACAATATATTATATAAGCGCTACCTATTACATTATATAAACGATACCTATTACATTATATACTTGTAGTTATTGTACATACCTAAATATGTACTGCAAATTTAATGTTGTACCCACCCTTTAACTACCACTACCAATGCCACATCATAGTGAAAGCAGCACGACTGAAACATATTCAAAATGAACCTTTGCTTACATCTCCATCAACTCCTGGAGCACTGAACTTGCACAACAAAATTTTTGCCTTGGATAATACTGATGTAGACAATGTTAAGCCAACCGAGGAATGCCATGAAGTACATAATGTTGATGAATCTGACAGATTGGTTGGTCAGCTCTTCTGTTCACGTGATCAAGCTTGGCACTTTTACAAGGGATTCGCACGGGAACATGGGTTTAGTGCACGTAAGGGAACAACACGGCTTGACGTGGAAGGGATGTGAAGACACAAGAATTTTGTTGTTCCAAAGAAGGGTTTCGAGTATCAAAAGTCAATACTGTTGATCGCCAACGTGCTCATACGCCAGTCACAAGAACAGGATGTAAGGCTAGAGTCGTAGTTACAGCAACAAATACAAACGATCAGTGGGTTATAAGTAAGTCTGATCAGAAACATAATCATGCATTGTGCACATCTGCTATGACACCATTTATGCGTTCTAATAGAGCTGTAAGTAAGGCTGATATCGATGAGGCAACAACATTGAAAGAGGTCGGTGTTGGCACGTCACAAGTAATGAACTATTTAACGCAGCAGGCAGGGGGCTATCATAATGTTGGATTTACACATAAAGACCTCTACAATGCACTTCAAAGAGGTAAAGCAAAGGAAATCGTCGATGGGGATGTGAATGCGCTTATTGCCTACTTTGATTATAAGAAACATGATGATCCCGGGTTTTTTATGACATACTCGGTAGACGAATCGGGGGCATTGTATAATCTTATTTGGTCGGATTCTACATCGAGATCGGATTACACATGCTTCGGTGATGTAATTGCGTTCGACACAACGTACAAAGATAATTTGTATGGTCGACCAATTATGCCTATTGTTGGTGTCAATCATCACCATAACACAATTGTGTTTGCCACTGCCATAATCGCTGACGAGACGTCTCAATCTTTCGAGTGGGTGCTACAGAATTTTTTAGAAGCCATGATGAATAAATCACCTATTTCTGTTGTAACCGATGGGGATAGGGCAATGCAGAGAGCTATCAAATCTGTTATCCCTTATGCTAAGCACAGATTATGTTCTTGGCATCTTTCTCGCAATGCACAAGCTAACATTGGTGACCCAAAGTTTACAGCAGCATTCTCAAAATGCATGGCTTCCTGGTGGACAACCAAGGAATTTGATATTCAATGGCGTTCGATTGTTTCAGAATTCAACGTCCACAAGCATCCATGGGTGATTGAGAAGGGAAATACACGACACTTATGGGCACAAGCATATCTAACCGTCATTTCTTTGCCAATATTCGCTCAACACAAAGGTGCGAGTCTATGAATGCTTCACTAGCTATTGCACTGAAACACAAGAAGACATATTTAGATGTTGTTCGTGCAATTGAAGATGGAATTAGTAGAATGCATATGAACGAGTTGAAAGCGGATTACTTAAGTTCCCATACTAAGCCCTTCCAGATCACAAAACTGGTCGACCTTGAAAGCCATGCCGCTGCGATTTTTACCCGCGAATCTTTTCGTCTGTTCCAAGATGAACTTATACGGGAGACATTGTACCGGATTGAGGCAGTGATTAAGTCCTTATCAGATGAATGTCAACATTATATTTGTCAAAGTACGCAGAAAAAAATAGGAAATTTGAATTAGTTTTGATTCTCGTACGAAAACTCTAATTTGCTCCTGCAAAAATTCGAGACCGTTGGACTTCCGTGTCGCCATCAACTTCACATTTTGAAGCAATTGGACTACACATATTTGCCCGGGACTTTGATTCAAAGTAGGTGGACTAATGATGCGAAGGCTTCTGCACCCAGCTATGTTGATTTGAATGTGTCTCCAGAAGTGATGCAAATGGCAAGGTTCGCTGCTCTACGTTCAACGTCAAGTAGGTTATGCTACATTGCATCAAAGACAGACGAGTCTTTCAAAACCGCAAGAGATGAGATGAAAAAACTAATAGAAGAATTAGAAAACTCGTTTGGTTTGAATCATTCAGTCAACCAGAGCATTGTAGTAAACAATGTTCGTGACCCTCAACGAAAACAACGCAAGCGAAAAGAAGTGCCAAAGAACAAGGTCGAGAAGAAAATTAGGCGATGTGGGTACTGCAACGGTCAGGGGCATAACAAACTAACATGTCCTCAAGTCAGCTCAGTTTGAGTACAAGCACACAGCCTACATCAACTGATTTTTTCGAAGACGGAATGGAATGACAACGATCTCCATATAATATATCGTAAGTATCAACATGACTCCTATTGTATGTACATATAAATATTTTGAATGAAGGAAGAAAAACCGCGTTACTTAAAATTACCGACACTTTTTTAAATGGTATCGACACATTTTAGGTTGTAGACATATTCGCGCATAAAACCGGTATATTTATACCGGTTATATTACAAAATTATCTATTACATTATAATTATGGTTCCGATGTGTAAATGTCGACACTTTTTTAAATCGTATCGACACATTTTTCTTCCAATATGGACATAAGTACCGACACAATATTAAAAAGTGTCGATATAGGTTGTAGACCTATTCGCTCATACAACCGGTATATTTATACCTGTTATATTACAAAATTATCTATTACATTATAATTATGGGTTCCGATGTGTAAATGTCGACACTTTTTTAAATCGTATCGACACATTTTTCTTCCAATATGGACATAAAGTACCGACACAATATTAAAAAGTGTTGATATAGGTTGTAGACCTATTCGCTCATACAACCGGTATATTTATACCTGTTATATTACAAAATTATCTATTACATTATATTATGGGTTCCGATGTGTAAATGTCGACACTTTTTTAAATCGTATCGACACATTTTTCTTCCAATATGGACATAAAGTACCGACACAATATTAAAAAGTGTCGATATAGGTTGTAGACCTATTCGCTCATACAACCGGTATATTTATACCTGTTATATTACAAAATTATCTATTACATTATAATTATGGGTTCCGATGTGTAAATGTCGACAATTTTTAAATCGTATCGACACATTTTTCTTCCAATATGGACATAAAGTACCGACACAATATTAAAAAGTGTTGATATAGGTTGTAGACCTATTCGCTCATACAACCGGTATATTTATACCTGTTATATTACAAAATTATCTATTACATTATAATTATGGGTTCCGATGTGTAAATGTCGACACTTTTTTAAATCGTATCGACACATTTTTCTTCCAATATGGACATAAAGTACCGACACAATATTAAAAAGTGTCGATAGGTTGTAGACCTATTCGCGCATAAAACCGGTATATTTATACCGGTTATATTGCAAATTTACCTATTTTATTATAATATGTTGAAAGTGTCCATACTTTTTATAAAAAGGATCGATATTTTTTTTAAAGATATGTAATTTATGTTTCAATATTTTTTAAGTATGTTTCATATTTTCCACCTACAATATTAATTTAATAATTTCATTTGCACAAAAAATTAGTTGATTGTTTTGATATTTTATAAAATAATATTAAGAATTTTAATTTAATAATAATATATACCGTAACGTAAAAATAAATCATTAGACGCCTATAATTACTAAATTAATATCTTAAAACTCACTCAAAAGATAACCTTAAATTAATGTTTTCCACAGTGGAAAAAGTATAGACACTTTTATAAAAAGGATAGATACTTTACAATATATTAAAAAAGTATAGACACTCAAATGTATATGTACACATAGAAGCAAATATGGAATAATTAATGAAAATATACACACCATATAATCACACCAAAATATAAATACACAAGAATGTTTAAATAATGTACCGACAAACAAAATTAATCCGATGGAAAAGGGTTGTTTCTAACGAAGTCCGGAACATTAGAGGCCTTCAACAAATTTTCCAAATACTCTCGTATGTTTCCGCCTTTTTCTGAGGACATACATAAATAATTTCAATTATCAAACTAATAAGGTGCAATTTTACTAACAATAATTAAATTCGCATAAGCATGAATAAATTTGTGTCATACCTAGAGCTTTGTCGTTCGAATGGGAAGCAGCGTCAAAGGTATGTGGACATATGTAATTGTATTTCTATATAAACACATAAGTTGTTTGGATCATCAATGTCTGAACACCTATTCAACTGGAAAAACATATTGCATAAATGCAACTTACCGGATTATAAATCATTTTTTCCGCTGAATCATCGACCAAAAGTGTATTTAGCTCGTTAAAATCTGGACACGCGTTCCAAACATCATTGAGATCTTTACAGTAGGTAACAGAATCGTATGTTTTGCATTTTTTTGATCCTGTTCACAAACAGTCGAACATAATATGTAGGAATCATAAACAACGAAAAGTCAGCAAACTGTAATGACATTCATCTTACCCACACGAATAGAAAATGCTCGGAAAATACAGGTAGTTTCTCAAGTACACGGTCGACGTTATGCCTGAGATTGTAATCAAGTTTGAATGTTAACATTCAAATGTATATTAACGATTTTGACTACAGTAATTCAATTGCCTCAAACATGTTCTAACCTCATCTTTGAAGACCAAAGGGCAACAATAAAATTGTCGACACAAAATTGCATAAATTCAAATAATCCTCTTCTGAGGACAACATCTACAACATGAAGAAAATGAGATTAAAGTTCTACGCTTATATGTTAAAATAATGGATACAAAAGAATAGAATTAAAACCTGCCGGCAGTCTTGGGATGTAGGCAAGGACACCATTGAGATCAAAAATTAAAGTTTTCTTGAAGGCGGCGTTGCAGACACGATATACTTGTTTGGATCATCATCTTCATCATCATCATCGTCATCATCTTCATCGCCAGCTTCATCGTCATCATCATCGTCATCTTCATCGTCAGCTTCATCTTCTGCGACCGCTTGGTTGTCCACATCTGTTAAAAGAAAATAAAATAAAGTTCAGAACGTGTAAATGTTAAGAAACATAGATAATGAATTACCTAACTCGTTTGATGTCGTTGACGTAATTCGTTACGCAACATGGAGACTTCACGTTGCAATGATGAAATATCGGATCGCATTCCACTCACAAGGGAATCAATATGCTCCCGAAAATTGACTATGTATTCCATCACGGTCTTAATTGTGACATCCTCTGCAACTGGAGCTTCTTCCATCATTGCGTCTCCACTTGGTTGCTCTTCTTCATGGCCAACGGGGTCCATTTCCTCCCTCTCTTGATCTAATCCGACCTCCTTGACACGCTTCCAACTGAGTTTTTCAACAAAATCATATCCCGCTTTTTAATAAATACCATGTCAATCTTGCGGGTTAATCGAACAGGGGCGTCATGCGAAAAATCAACTTCCTTCTTCTTCAACAGATGGGTGATGACACATCCATATGGTAGTGTAGTTGAAATTGTTGCTCCCTTTGTGACCATATATACAATTGTATTAAATATGAGTTTTGCAATGTTTGGAGCCGTTTTGGATTTATACTTTGCTATCCACCAATAATCGCTGTCTCGAAGCGTTGAATGTTTTCCCCCACTAGGCCGATATACCATGTGAGCATTTGTGAAACACTCTCGACTCTACATCGAGGTGAATTGGGCTATTTCTAGTAACCCGTTTAATTGTAGACCAATCTACACCATTTTCATCTGAATCCCCTGTATTCGCTACACCTAAACCCTCCGCAATAGTTTCTGGAGATATATATATCCTTCCCCATGACATGTGTATTAATTCCTATTATATTAGTCTTATTAGGCTCGTGCTGTAAGGAAGCATTGTTGTAGAAGACTCTAACTAGGTTGGGATAATATCTTGGTTCTACACCAAGGAATTCAAGCCAACCCCAAGATGTAAATGTGGATTTAAAACTAAATGCATATTTATCATCAAACAAGAAACCCAGGTCAATGACACGTTCGGGACGAATCTTCCTTACTTTAAAACTCGTCTGCCATCTTGTTTCTCCATGTCGGATCTAAGTTCAGAGTTTCGAAGGACCTGATTTCCTCAGAAGAATCGTTTGTTACAGAAGGAGGTGGTTGAGAAGAACTGGGTTGAGAAGAGCTTTGAGAAAGACCTCGCTTCTGACGCTGACGTTTTGGAGCCATTTTGGTTGGATGCTACCCCTATTACAATGGAACACAAACATTCAGGATAAAAACTCCAATATAGAATCAATCAAACCCATAAATATCGATAAATTTACCTGAATATCTGGTCGTCACTTATGATAACGGTAGAAGAAAGAGGAAGATCTGCCTGCTTGCCTTTATGTTTAGGGTTTCTCGATTAAGAGTACTATATATCGTAAACGGTGGAAAACACTTGATATTTAAATTAGTATCGACACAAACTATATTAGTGTCGACACATTATTTAGACATATTCTCACAAAAACCGGTATAATTGTACCGGTTAGATTGAAAAATTACATATTACATTATACTTTTGGGTTCGATGATTTTGGGATCGACACTTTTTATATATGGATCGACACTTTATGGTGCACCCTGTTTTCCATTCATTCTGGAAATAAATATCGACACAAACTATATTAGTGTCGACACATTATTTAGACATATTCTCACATAAAACCGGTATAATTGTACCGGTTAGATTGAAAATTACATATTACATTATACTTTTGGGTTCGATGATTTTGGGATCGACACTTTTATATATGGATCGACACTTTATGGTGCACCCTGTTTTCCATTCATTTTGGAAATAAATATCGACACAAACTATATTAGTGTCGACACATTATTTAGACATATTCTCACATAAAACCGGTATAATTGTATCGGTTAGATTGAAAAATTACATATTACATTATACTTTTGGTTCGATGATTTTGGGATCGACACTTTTTATATATGGATCGACACTTTATGGTGCACCCTGTTTTCCATTCATTCTGGAAATAAATATCGACACAAACTATATTAGTGTCGACACATTATTTAGACATATTCTCACATAAAACCGGTATAATTGTACCGGTTAGATTGAAAAATTACATATTACATTATACTTTTGGGTTCGATGATTTTGGGATCGACATTTTTTATATATGGATCGACACTTTATGGGTGCACCTGTTTTCCATTCATTCTGGAATAAATATCGACAAACTATATTAGTGTCGACACATTATTTAGACATATTCTCACATAAAAACCGTATAATTGTACCGGTTAGATTGAAAAATTACATATTACATTATACTTTGGGTTCGATGATTTTGGGATCGACACTTTTTATATATGGATCGACACTTTATGGTGCACCCTGTTTTCCATTCATTCTGGAAAAAAAATATCGACATAAACTATATTAGTGTCGACATTATTTAGACATATTCTCACATAAAACCGGTATAATTGTACCGGTTAGATTGAAAAATTACATATTACATTATACTTTTGGGTTCGATGATTTTGGGATCGACACTTTTTATATATGGATCGACACTTTATGGTGCACCCTGTTTTCCATTCATTCTGGAAAAAAATATCGACACAAACTATATTAGTATCGACACATTATTTAGACATATTCTCACATAAAACTGGTATAATTGTACCGGTTAGATTGAAAATTACATCCTTTTGGCCATATTGTAAATTTGCCTTTTACTTCCAAGTATCAACATGACCCTTAATGTGTATAAGAAACATGTACAACAACATACTGCTAACTTTTCTCATCTCATTCATAATTATATTCACAAACGAAAATATAAATCGTATAAAATTATAAATCTTATACAAAATTAACCCTACATTTACATCATTGCATTCTTTTGTTATTCTTATGTAATATTGCAGCTTTGTTATCTCTTGTCTTCGTTCATTTTGATTGTGGCTTACGAGATCGTTTAATACTCGCGATCGATCCCAGTCTCCAACAACCTATATTCAAATTGTCAGAACGTTAAGTATTGTCAACTACAGCATTCAATATACGACTTTTAACAATTTTACCACAAACGATTTTTTCTATCGACTTACAAAATCACCAGTTGCCCCTGTAGAACCGATCGATTCCATCCACATCATCACATACATGCCGCAATCATATCTGTTACAAAATTTGAAAACCACACATATCAATTATGATGAATACTGCATAAATTAAGCTTTCTATTTGTGATAACATCTCATACCCATTCAATTGCTTATTCTTCTTATGCTCCACAAATTTGAAATTTTTCAAGGGATACTTTCCTAGAGATCCACAGGACTCAACCCAAATGCGTTTCTTATTATAAGAATCTAATATTTTAATCTGCATTAAAATAGAAGAAGTTATGCACCAAAAAAATTATGCATTATAATTTACATAATGTCCTTTCATACATACATACATACCAATCTCTTAGCATCCTTCACTCTGTTTAGCTGCTTCAGTTGTAAACATACTATCATATATTGTTACAACATGATCTACCATATCCAACACCAACAGATACCAATGTGAATTATGGCAGTTTATTGTGATCATGATCTGCAACAAATTTCACACCCAATTGACAAAATTCAACATTCTATATCCGAAAACATCATTTGCAATTGGTATGGTGTCTTACCTTCTCACAGTCGGTGAATTTCACATAGTTATCCAATATGACACCCCAGAAGGTAGAAATACTCTCAACACTTTCTTTGTTGTTGGCTTCCAACGCCTGTTGCTGTAATTACGCAACAAACATTATTAATTTACCGTCTATAACACTACTTTTCAATATTTATTAATTTAACTCACCACTAAGAGGTATGGAAGGTAGCCAATCCTCCGGAGTGACTTTTGAGATCGTAGCATATGGTCCAGGCGAGCAAATCGATAACCTAACAAAATTAATTACACAATCAGAACATATTCAATAAGTTTTAACATTTTCTACTTTCTACTTACCACACCGCCAACCCATTCCGTAGGCTTCAACGTTGCAACGTCGTATACAGTAGCGAATTGATTTCCCATTGATATTACAGAATATCTGTATGAATCATTAGGATTAATATGTTGAAATATTTAAATATCACTCACAAACAATATATTTCACTTACCCCGATTCTAACTCGCTATTCCATAATAATCACAAATTGCAGCTTCGATGTCATCAATTCCGCTTGGAATATCCGCTTTTTCAACCTACAATTTTGCATACAAATTTTTGTCACAACAACATAATAAAAATCAAATTAAGTATTCTTTATTAAACTTACCTCTGCTTCTTCTGGGGTGCAGGACATTCCGAATCCAAAACTGCTGCTATAACCACTCTCCGGTGTATAAATGACATCGACTTCCTTCTCTTCATTTCTTCCATCTCTTCTTCTTCCTCCTCCCTCTTTTCTTCTTCATATTTTTTCAGTTCATCGTACTTTTTCTACATAGCTCTTCATCTCTTTTATTTCACCTTTCAATTGAGCTCCTTCATGTATTTACAACCACCCCCTTCACCCCCGTAAGTTCACTCCTCAAATCACAACCTCCTTCACCACTCCCTCAAATTTTTCTCCGTCACCATCTTAATATCACCCCTTAACACCCCAACTTCTTTCACCACTTCACCCTCAACACCTCTACTTCTTTCACCATCCATCTATTTTTCCTTCCACTACCCCCTTATGCCTCTCGAGTGTATCTTCGACTCTCTCGAGTTTCTCTACGACTTGATCAAGTTTCTCTTCGACTCTTGATTGTCTTGCATGATTTCAATTGGATTTTTTGATATCAGCCAATTCAGACATCAAAATGTCGAAGTTACTCTGTTTTGCTTCACCATCGTCCCACTCACCGTCATCCCCCAATACAACCATCCCTCCTTTCTTCTCCTCTGCCTCCACTGCCTCCTCTACATCCTTGCCAATAACCTTCAAAATTAAATTACAATAGTAAGACATTGATTATATTCTTAATATTATTTAATTACATTTATTGCCATTTCTTGCTTCTTCCCTCTATCCAACTTCAACTTCACCATCACTCTAACCACCTCTTCCTTCCCCCATGCACGGATGCGTGCCACTCCGGTTCTTTCATAAGCCGGCACTGCCTCACAGCCCGACCAAAAATCGAACAGTGCAACCTGCATTATAATAAAATTTATATTTTTATATAAAAACACAAAAAAGTGATTCAACTCATTTACCTCTAAGATTGCTATGCACCCTTTGAGGTATCTCTGGCTGCCCTTTTTAAAGGTGATGATTGATTCAATCAATCTCGAATGGATATATTCAGCCCAATTGAATTCACCCTTCAAGCCTTCATCGCAAATGAGCTTCATATATTCCTTGTTCGTTGACGTATCACCGTTGGACAAAGAAATATCCCGACAAGGTACAATAGAACTCGGGCCTTCAGCTCATCCCCCAGTAAGATCCACTTTGATATCCTCTTCAACTTCAGCATATGTCACCTTATGATTCAAACCATATTTGGAGGCAAGTGCTTTCCAGTTCTTACTCCTACAGACTTCTATAACACTTTTGCCTTTGTTTTGTACCCCCAATACGGCTGCAGCAGTCGATACCCCCAGAGGGAATGAATAATCACCATACTTAGCCATACATTGACTGACGTCAAATTGTGCCATCAAGGATCGACACAATTCCCTCCGAATAGGCCGATCCCTTACTCCGATCAACGATCCAAAACCTATTTCTCCCAGAACATTCAACTGACCCTTCTCCTTAAGGTGTTTAATTAATAAATTCACCCTTTTAATGATGCATCTTGTCGACACTTCCTACATTTTTTAACAATATATAATGTTATAGTTCTTATATATTTTGTATCAACGTATTTACAAGTTTAATGAATACCTTATTTTCATGTGCTTTCCTCCGTTCTTTGTATTCTTTACTATCATTCCTTGACTGTGTGATGTAAGGTTCCTTTTCAGCACTCATTGAATTCCATTTGGACCTCACATCTTTTTTCACCTAATATTAAACATAAACGTTTCTTAATCAATACATTAACACTAATACTAATACTACTCAATGTCAATTTCATTTTACATACCGAACCGCTCTGTGTGCCATCTCCCTTCATCCTTTTGCATTCGGCCATACTGTTAACATTTAAATTTGTAATCAATTTAAAGTTTATCGATACTTAATCCAATTACCATTTCAACAATAATAACAAAAGACATTGATCTTACTAGAAGTACATATATCCACCCTTTGGTTGCTTTCGAGTCTCGGCCTCAATTTCAAAGTCATCTGCTCCACCAACAATTTTCCAACCCATTGACTCCATTTTTCCTTCATATATCAGTTTACGCAAATCAAATTATTTTGTTACATACTTTTCATATACAATATAGATAACTACTCTTGTGGTAAAACGGTTTCTTCAAAAGAATTTGAATGGCCACACCAAAATGTGTCGGCACATTTATACAACCTATATATCATTTTCTACCTATATTATTTAATAAAGTATCGACATTTATATTTTTCCTTGAATATCTATTTCTACCTGTAATCGGTCCCAAATGCTTCCTTACTCCAAAACCCCAAACAACACATAAAAACCCTATCGCGATTACTGTAATAATTAAAAATTAGGGTTTTGACAACATACTTTTCGATTCGACTGCAGTAACAAACAAACAAAACTTCGCTTTAGAAACGCCTTCTGAAATGCAGCAACAATTACTTCGATTTCAAAAACTCGTCCGTTCTATCTTTTTTCAGAGGATATTTAGCTATGGCCTTTATATTTCATCGGATATGTTATTTATTTTCGATACAAATACAAAGTGTCGATACTTTTATGTCAGGTGTCGATACTTTCGAAAGGATAATTACCTATTTCTTTGAAAGTGTCGATAATTTATTACACGTACTTACGAAAGTATCGACACTTTCAATATATCCGGATCATTTTACCGGTTTTATCATTTTGATACCGGTTTTATCATATTTTTACCTGTATATCGTTGTGGATCGATATATTTTTTAAAGTATCGACACATTATAGGCGCTATAACTGCTTCTCTTTTAAATTCACAAAGTCGATCCTTATATAATGTATCGACACGTTTAAATTTACCGGTTTTATCATTTTGTTACCGGTTTTATCATATTTTTACCTGGTATATCGTTTTGGATCGATATATTTTTTAAAAGTATCGACACTTTTTAGGATTTATAACTGCTTTTAAAGTTATGTAATTTATGTTTCAATTTATTTAATAGTGTTTCATGTTTTCCACCTACAATATTAATTAATAATTTAATTTACACAAAATTTTATTTGATGTTTTGATATTTTATAAAATATTATTTAGAATTTAAATTTAACAATATTAACCAAATATAATAATAATATGTTTTCAACAGTGAAATAAGTATGAACACTTTTATAAAAATGATATATACTTTTTTGAAAGTTATGTAATTTATGTTTCAATTTTTTTTAATAGTGTTTCATGTTTTCCACCTACAATATTAATTTAATAATTTCATTTACACAAAAAATTATTTGATTGTTTTGATATTTTATAAAATATTATTTAGATTTTAAATTTAACAATATTAACTAAAGATAATAATAAATATATTTTCACAGTGAAATAAGTATGGACACTTTTATAAAAAGGATAGATAATTTACAATATAACAGGTAAAATATGACAAATCAGATTCATTATGACAAAACCGGTAAAATTTACTTAATATGTTAAAAGTATGGACACTTTTTATAAAAAGGATAGATACTTACCGATAACCAAAGTTTACCGGTTACCAAATTTTAATAGTTTTTCATATTTTCTACCTAAAACTTATTAGTTGTCAACATAATAGGTACCGCTAAACCGAATTTATTAAATACATTTAATGTATCCGGTAATGCTGTATATTAGCCGTATATTAACCCGCCTTTCCTGAGACATCCCCGGTAGAAAAAGACAATTTCTTGGTGCAAAACAACCTTTAATTATTAAATAAACTAATGGCATGTTTTTACATAAAAGAAATATAATTAATGACATGTTTTATAAAAGAAATATAATTAATGACATGTTGAATTATATATTATGACGTGGTAAAGCATTAATTAATTAATAACATGTTAACCCTTCAAACTAGATAAACCAATGTTGTTTATTAACTATATTAATTTTGAGTAAATTTGTTTTAAAAATTCACAAAATATCATTTAACTAAAATTCCATATATTTTTTGGATACAGTTTTTAAATTATCTATATTTATGAATCTTGAATAAATTATAATAAAAGTAGTACACGTTTAACTATCAAATTAATAATATTTATATTCTCACAATAAAATTTGACATGATACATCTAAATTAACATAAAAAATCAACTCAAATTCTACTTTAAATTTGATATAATTCTGGCTGTTAACTTATTATAGTATTTTTAGGGATGGCAATGAATCATTGTTTGGTAGAATTTTGATCGATTTTTATATTTTGCACATGATACTCTATTCAATTTGAGTGTAGAGAAATTTCACCCGACATGAAATTTAGGATAAAAACTCATTTTTATTTGATAAAATATATTTTTTTATAGAAGCCGCTTACTTTATTAAAAATAAAAAATATTCAAATTACAATAAATGCTTACAATCACAATAGTAAATTAAACACATATAAATATATTTATCAAACAAGAAAAACTAGTCACTTAAGATCCCAATGACCATGTAAGGAAAAAGTTAAAAAAAACTAACCAAATAAACTTGGATAAAAGATAATACGAACATATCTGACCGATTTGATAACGAACCACAAAAAGAGATTGATTACAAATCAAAATTGAGTGATGTGAAATATTATCCACAAACGTAAATCGTGTATTCAAATATAATCCGAAGGTCCAAAGTAGGGAAGATCAACATTATAACAAATAAAACACCATCTTATCAGTCATGTCGATGTCAATCGATCCCTAAAAAAGAATAAACAAAAATAACGACCAAGTACATCCGAAAATAAGCCATAAATGTATATAAAAACGTGCAATAAAACAGAGGAAGACGTGCTATAAAGATAAAATTATTAAAATAAAAAAATAAAGATACATTATAATAAAGTAATAGAAAAATAATGAACACTGATAGTAAGTGATCAACACCAAAGTGATGTCACCGTCGATCACAAAGATAAAGAAGAAAATACCACGATTGCTAAGGAAAAAAGAGAAAAAAATAGGACAAACCTAATTTTTTATAAATATAGATCTAACTGAAAAATACAGAGATAGTTATATTATATTAATTATTCCTAAATATATAGAGAAAATGTATTATTGTCTTAAGTCGAGTAAAATATTTTTCATCCTAAATTAAATATAATCTCATCTTTCACAAAACTCAATCTGAACTCAAATTAAAAAAATTATGGCGGATCAAAACTCATCAAATCCATATTAAATTATTATCTTAATATTTTTAGTATTTTAGAAGTAAGGCAATGGGTGTTTGAGATATTGATGTTGGAGGGAAAGACATGAATCCTCAATGAGAGACAAAGTTCATGTGAGCTAATAAAGGAGCAATGGTTGCATCACACTAGTTGGCCTTCAGAATAAATGAAGATTGAGACATGAGTATGAGATAGATGAAGAATATAGTACACAGTCCCCTTTTAATGTTTTACCATTTACTTCCGAAATTTATCATATTAATTAATATTCAATTTTACAAAATATTTTTAATGAAAACAACTTTTCATTGTTTTAAAAAAATTCACATATTTTATTTTTATAAAATATTTTTTAAATTTTACAAAACATATTTTCTCTAATATTTTCATTTTTAAAAAATAAAATAAAATAGCTAATATTTTTTTAAACCAAATGAAGTCGTTGATAGGGGTGGCAACGGGACGGGGACGGTTTTTCATTACCCGTTTCGTCCTCAACACTTGCGGGTACGGTTTTAGAGAATCCCCATTATATGTTTCGGGGATTTTTTTTCCTTATATACATTCCTTAACGGATCCCTGCAAGTTTCGGTTAATCTACATCCTAAAAAATAAACAAACATTTTTAAATTAATGCAACATTTAAAACTTGTAAGATATATCAGATTGTCTCAATTGGTATCTATCTATAATATGAAAGTTCCAAACGTTAATATTTATCTAACACCCAATGTGCATGTACAATCTTAACCGTTTTCGATCCAACAAATCATGTATATTAAATGAGAAAATATCTAAACTTCATTTTAGTTCATTTGAGATGTAATAGTGGTAACAGTAATCTCACAGATTTTTTGGGGATTCCCACAGTTATTTTGTAAAATATCGGGGATCCAAACTGTTATTTATCGAGGATCCCCATGGTTCTTCACACATGTACGATTCGGGTATCTCCATGGTTCGGATATAACAATCCCTATCCTTATCCCCATTGAGCTTTGGGGATAAAACTTCCCCCATCTCTATCCCCATTTGAGCTTTGGGATAAAACTTCTCCATCCCTATCCCCGTGGGTGAAGATTTCAATTATTTCCCATTCCCGTCGATTCAGATCCCCATGGTTTTCGATTTTCCCCACCCAATTACCACCCTCGTCGTTGATTTGTTAAATTATTATCTATATTTTTTTATTTTTAGATTTTATAAAATTTTTTTTTTAGTAGTTTAGGATGATTATAAGATATATATGTTCAATTTTTTTTAATCATTTGACAATGCATACTCTGTAGACGCTGCTACTCAAACCCTATACCTCTAAGAGAACATCATATATCAACTACATTACAAACATTGGACAAAAGGTGTGATACAATGAAAGTTTAGGTACCAATACAAGAGTAAATGTTAAGTTGAGGGATCAAATAGATAATTAAGCCTACATATAAATATTCTGCAAAATGGGGCTCAACCTTTGGACCATTACATATATATGTCCTAATTACTTTCCCCCATGTGAGCAGTGAGCGCTCCTCGCACCTATGGACCATTGAGCAGATACAACTGTTCAATTCAATTGAAGAAAGTATCAAAATAAATTAGTAAAATTATGGCTAAATTACCCATTTAGTCATTAACGTATAAGTCTGGTTCTATTTGTCCACTAAACAAATTTCACCGATGGAATTAAATTAGAAATATATGAGGTTTGAACACGAGTTTACCTTATTCCAGTAATAAAGTAAAATAAATCAAAGTACTATAAACTTCAAACGATAAATATTCAATCGTAACCTCTCGTATTTAAACTCCAAACAAAACGATAAGCTTCAAATTAAACTCTTAAGTTAAATTTATTTTGTTCTGATCCAATTAGGGAATTCAATTACAGTCTATATTGTTCTTCAAATCCTATCATGTATGAATTTAGTTGAGATTATGATAAATTTATTTAGATATAATATGATAGTAACTCTTGTATTCGCATTAAAACCACAGAGACAATAAGACACTAGGGGCCTTAACCCTTTAAATAGTTAAAAGAATCGTTATTGTTTCTAGATGTCACGGGTTCAAGCACCAATGATTATAGCGGGTGATTGAGCGTTTATTGTCAAATGATTGAGAGTATTTAAAACAAATACTACTGTGTAATCACCTTAGCTACACACACAAGACAAACATATGATTTTATACTAAAAGTTCAATCTTTAAAAAGTTATATTAAAAAATTAAGAGTGTAAAATCAAAGCATAGTTAAAAAATAAAAAATATAAATTATATAAGAATTTAAAATTTTTAGAAATACAAACTCTCTTAACATTCCCTCGTTAGATGAGTGAAATAGATGGTTGAGATTAACTCTGTGCTTTTTTTCAATAAATATCTTCACATTTCCTACTGTTAATCTCAACCATCTATTTATATTCATCAACGGTTTTAAATCTAAGTAAAACTAAAATGTTCTATATTATGTATACGATCCTATCCCATATATTATATATATATGGATTAGGATCCACTTACACAATGCATTTTTTAATTCTACACATATTTAAGGTCTTGGATGAGTAAAAACAAGCAAGTGATATTAATTCATTTTTCAATAAAATGTCTTCTCATTTCATATTATTATCTCATCGTATATTTTTATTCATTCAACCATCTTAAATATATGTAAAATTAAAAATTTTATGCTATGTAATTGAATATGTTTGTGTATATATATCTAAGACAATGAAGTGGGTTGTCATTAGATAGACTGCCTGCTCTGAGTGTATAATGTTATGGTTGAAAAGAAAGAAAAATGTTGGAAATGAATTGGTTTGTCGCAATGTCTCGTCTCTACCACATTCATCATTGTCTTAACGCCACATGCTCCGTTGACTATTATTATTAGGCTAAACCATATTAATGACCATTTCATTATGGGGTAGTTTTAATTTAACCACGGATCTATTAATCTTTCAATCAAATCATTTAACCATCTAAATGATTAAATAAGTCATCTACCGTTATCATTTAATGGAGAGGTTAATGTGACAGTTAGAATAATAGGTATAATACACATTTGGTCTTCGTTACTTAGACATTCTATTAATTTGATCTTATTTTTAATTTAATTCAATAAATATAATCTTCTAATAAGATTTATAGTAAACAGGGATCAAAATTTTAATTATACCTATTTTTTTAACTTTCGTGTCAGTTTCTCCATCAAATTTCAACGATATATGGCTTAATTGGTATTTAGATGATTAAGTGACTTGATTGAAAAAATTAGTAGATCAATGAACAAAATGGAATCATCCATTAAGTGGCCATTCATGTAGTTTACCTATATATTATTATTATTATGTTATTATTAACCTTGTCGTTTTATGCCACTTAATTTCTTCATTAATTGTAATAATTAATTAATTGAATTATTCTTTTTATCTCCACGTCACTAAGCTTCTTTTAATTAATCCACTTCGAAAAACAACTTTGAAGCTACATGCTAAGAAGATATGATTCCATAAATAATTTTTTTGTTGTTGTTGTAATATAGTTTCAAGGTTTCGTCTTGACTAATCTAGAACGACTCGGGTCGCAGACTTGGTTTTAGTAGGTGAGTCTCCCCGCGGGGATTTTATACATACACAATATCTCGAACCTGAGACATTGCTTAAGCGATATCAAACTACTTACTACTTGAACCAACCGTTGGTAAATAATGGTTTTTATGCACTATTACACATGTTTTTATTTGTTTTTAAAATAAATCTAAATTTATCACCTTCTTAATCTCATATATATTGTTTATTTTATTTTAAAAAATCCATGTAATGTATTTTTAAAAATGATTTTCTCCTAAAATAAAGGGGCATGATTTCACCACAATGTATGCATACAAACCTTTCCAAATAAAGGAACAAGGGACTTAATATGCTGATTCTTTCCAATCATTGTTTTGGATAGTCTTTTTTTTTTACCACTTTTTTATATTCTTTATACATTTTGTAATATTTTTATTATTTTTATATTTAAACAATTTAAATATGTTTTTACATTTCAATATTTTGTCATTTTAAATTTTTGTAGAGTTTTTAAACATTTTTTTAGATTGATTAAATTTTTTGAGTAAAAAAAAAAATAACCGATATTGCTATTGATAAGAAGATAAATAACTGACATCAATTTTAAAAAATCAAACAACAAATATGAGTGCCAGATTGATTTGTGGAAATGAACATTATTTTAATTCTGATTTACATTAGATCTTGAAAGCGATCTCAGACAAATCATCTCCTCCCTCTTATCAAGGGGGAAAAAAGATGAGATACAAATTTTAAAAAAATTCTTCAAGGCCAATAGTTTATTCTTTATGAATTAAAAGGGTTACAACGTGATCGAGTCTACTCGAATTAAAATACATTTAGCCCAGTTCGACTTGAATCGCATCAAACCTACTAAATTCAGCGAAAAACTCGAACCTTGAATACAGCTATATGTTATATAACATGAATGAATGAAAGAACGAGTTCCTCCAAAACATGAGTTTCAGGCATACTAATAGCAATGACATGGACATGAATGAAGTTCCAGAATATATCCCTTTGAATGATAAAATTAACATAGTCAGGTTAAGATCAAACTTAAACATCAACAACAGCAACCAAGAATACACAAGGATAACAATATTCTTTCAGCTACAATCTTATTCCTCGCTTTTTTGTTCGAATAAATGGAGGCACTCTTGATTTCCACATCAAACAGAACATGGTTCAACTAGCTCCCTCGGTAAGTTGAGAAGGAGAACGGTGAAACAGCAGCAGAGGGACGGGAAAGTGCTCGAGTGTCTGAGTCTTTTTGATTTCAAACACAATTGAGACATAAGGGAAAAAGCATCCAGGGTTGTACTTACCGGTGTTAAAACTTATTCGGTACACTCCGGGGCTGAGAGCGTCACCATGCTCATTAACTGACCACTCCGACCATCTCTGTGGTAGTTGAAGATCCTCAAGTACCCATCTACCTGTATCAGTCTCACCAAATGATGGACGAGGTTGACTGCCCTTCCACGTTTCCAGACGTACTTCAATACCAGCGGCCGGACATTCCTTAGAAAATCTAATACATGAGTAGTAATTGGTGGTCGTGTTCGAGCTTGGACATGAGGTGCTTTGCAGGAAAGCCATCTGAAGTAGCAGTTAAATGCTGCCCAATAACGCCCACACGTTCTTTTAGTTTTAAAAAATGATGAAAAACAACGTACGAATAGTGTCCTAAATCCAAAAAATTGCAAAGCATGCATGGAACAAAATGAAGATAAAAACAATTCAAATAATATGTACCCAATTTTTAAAACACAATTATAAGACCCCTTTTGTTTTAGAATTGTTTTCCCCAAAAGATAAACCATTCATCTTGTAATGAGATGTGTTATACCATGCATTGGTAGGACTTCGCTCTTGGATGGTCAGAATTTGCAGAACTTCTATATCATTTCATCTAGGATGCTTTATTTTAAGCACATAAAAGGTCATCAGTCGATAGACTAAACTACGCTAGCACACACTCGCCATGAAACACTGCATTGAGGAAGCTTTTATTTTGCCTACGAATATGGTTGTCGGATGCTTTGGTAGTCTGACTCGACAATGGTGGTTTAAAAACGTTCTTAAACAGTTGAAAGACAAGGATCCATATGGTATTTCTTCGTTGTCAACAATTAGTGTTAAGGACGAAATTGTTTTCTTCACATATTTACAGAGACGCTAACTATTCTGCAGATTGTATTACTTCGAATAGTCATCATCTCTCATTTGATTAGCAAGGTTGACGAAACTCTTATCTTCTAGTTCATCTAATGCAAGAATTTTGCATCGGTATTGGTAGGAATGGAGCTTATGTCTGTGTATATTCCCACTCATATACCCCCAAAACATAATGCAAGTGTTGAGAATCTTTGTATGAACAATGGAAGGGAAGTGATGTTTTTGAAGAAAAACTGCGAAATAAAAAAGGCAGAAAGGAAAGCGAAATTACTTTCAGCTTTACTTGCTACTACCGATGAACACTGGCTGCTTGCTGAATCAGCTTCGTCTGAGTCAAGAAAAGCTTTCTAAGGCGCAATTCTGTTATTTTCATTTGCTCCTGAGACGCTATCTCAAGCTCAATGGGCCTGTTGAGTACCGGTTCTGCAAGAGCAAATTTTAGAATAATTCATATTAATTCTGAAAGACCTCGGAATACTTGACTGGCCAGTTGATGGATATTTAAAAGATGAAGATAGACATATGGTGGCCTACAGAAATTAGATACAATAACTATAAAAGACAAGGGATTGTACAAGAACATGTTTGTTTTATTACAAGAAAAAATATAAGCAAAGGCCAGGTTAAAGGGGCCAGAAATAATTTCACCATTAGCATAAATGCATGCATTTAACAAATGCTTTGCAAGTAATGAACTACCCTAGCACAATTACTCAATTAAAGGTTGTAATTTCCAAGCTAACAATCAAAGTCAATTCTATTATCCCAAACTTCTTTGTAAAGGGTCATTTGAAGAAAGCATAAGTTTTAGATTATGAAACTGCAAAAGCAAATATCAGTGCAAGCTTTACCTTCAATTCACCAAGTATCTCAGCAGCACTCTCCCAGCGGCACATATCAGAATACATGTCCAAATTTTTGCCTAACCGGGCATTCCAGTCAGATAGTTCCTGTAAGGCCAAGGTGATCATTCCTCTGTAAAAGCGTAACTAAATATATAATTGTTAATGCTAAATGGTTAGCTATGCACTGTGGAAGGTGCAGTTGGTAGCTTGGCAATAGTGTTTCCCGAGAGCCAAGTTTTCGGTGCCTTAACATATTTTAGTTGTTCAGTGAAGCACAAATCCATACTACTCTTGTATTTAAAAAAAAAAGGAATAATTTCAACTAATAATAAAAACTTAAAAAAAAAATCCATACTTCTAAGAGAGGAGAATTTCAAAGAATATTGTAATTGTGCAAGGGACTACAATTAAAGGATTCTAGACTGTTCCACTTTCTTACTAGCAAGTGTTGAAGGGTTTGAAAATGAGACCAGAACTTTTTGTTTTACTGTTCATACAATCATACCATAACTAAATATACGTTGGGATGGTCAGGATGTTGTCAAAAGTGGGGAAAGGACACACTACAAGGCAGATTGAAAACCCAATTACAATAGAACCATTATGTTGGTCGAGTTTAAGGAAATTATATTAGCAATGCTTGTATTTTGTTTCATTTGTTTTGGTTCGTAGTTTTCTGTCCACACTGGTTACCATCAAAAATGTCATTAAAAAAAA